>NW_027364457.1:0-227705 GCF_046119375.1 Phyllobates terribilis | reverse complement strand
TTCATTGATTTTTGCCATTGAAAAACGTCCAGAAATGATTGAAGCTACTGACTGAATGAAAGGAGCTGGCATCTCACTCTCTTTGAATCTTCTTTATCATGCTAAGAGGAGCAGGAAAAATCAAAAAATTTCAGAATTGCACCTTGCAATGCGGAGAAATTACTGTTTGTGCATTTACAATATTCATTGATTTTTGCCATTGAAAAACATGTTATTCATATACCAGAAATGTTTGAAGCTACTGACTGAATGAAAGGAGCTGGCACATCACTCTCTTTGTATCTTCTTTATCATGCTAAGAGGAGCGGGAAAAAGCAAAAAATTTCAGAATTGCACCTTGCAATGCGGAGAAATTACTGTTTGTGCATTTACAATATTCATTGATTTTTGCCACTGAAAAACGTCCAGAAATGATTGAAGCTACTGACTGAATGAAAGGAGCTGGCATCTCACTCTCTTTGAATCTTCTTTATCATACTAAGAGGAGCAGGAAAAAGCAAAAAATTTCAGAATTGCACCTTGCAATGCGGAGAAATTACAGTTTGTGCATTTACAATATTCATTGATTTTTGCCATTGAAAAACATCCAGAAATGATTGAAGCTACTGACTGAATGAAAGGAGCTGGCATGTCACTCTCTTTGAATCTTCTTTATCATGCTAAGAGGATCAGGAAAAAGCAAAAAATTTCAGAATTGCACCTTGCAATGCGGAGAAATTACTGTTTGTGCATTTACAATATTCATTGATTTTTGCCATTGAAAAACATCATGTTATTCATATACCAGAAATGTTTGAAGCTACTGACTGAATGAAAGGAGCTGGCATCTCACTCTCTTTGAATCTTCTTTATCATGCTAAGAGGAGCAGGAAAAAGCAAAAAATTTCAGAATTGCACCTTGCAATGTGGAGAAATTACTGTTTGTGCATTTACAATATTCATTGATTTTTACCATTGAAAAACGTCCAGAAATGATTGAAGCTACTGACTGAATGAAAGTAGCTGGCATCTCACTGTCTTTGAATCTTCTTTATCATGCTAAGAGGAGCAGGAAAAAGCAAAAAATTTCAGACTTGCACCTTGCAATGCGGAGAAATTACTGTTTGTGCATTTACAATATTCATTGATTTTTGCCATTGAAAAACATCATGTTATTCATATACCAGAAATGTTTGAAGCTACTGACTGAATGAAAGGAGCTGGCATCTCACTCTCTTTGAATCTTCTTTATCATGCTAAGAGGAGCAGGAAAAAGCAAAAAATTTCAGAATTGCACCTTGCAATGCGGAGAAATTACTGTTTGTGCATTTACAATATTCATTGATTTTTGCCATTGAAAAACATCATGTTATTCATATACCAGAAATGTTTGAAGCTACTGACTGAATGAAAGGAGCTGGCATCTCACTCTCTTTGAATCTTCTTTATCATGCTAAGAGGAGCAGGAAAAAGCAAAAAATTTCAGAATTGCACCTTGCAATGCGGAGAAATTACTGTTTGTGCATTTACAATATTCATTGATTTTTGCCATTGAAAAACGTCCAGAAATGATTGAAGCTACTGACTGAATGAAAGGAGCCGGCATCTCACTCTCTTTGAATTTTCTTTATCATGCTAAGAGGAGCAGGAAAAATCAAAAATTTCAGAATTGCACCTTGCAATGCGGAGAAATTACTGTTTGTGCATTTACAATATTCATTGATTTTTGCCATTGAAAAACATGTTATTCATATACCAGAAATGTTTGAAGCTACTGACTGAATGAAAGGAGCTGGCACCTCACTCTCTTTGAATCTTCTTTATCATGCTAAGAGGAGCGGGAAAAAGCAAAAAATTTCAGAATTGCACCTTGCATTGCGGAGAAATTACTGTTTGTGCATTTACAATATTCATTGATTTTTACCATTGAAAAACATGTTATTCATATACCAGAAATGTTTGAAGCTACTGACTGAATGAAAGGAGCTGGCATCTCACTCTCTTTGAATCTTCTTTATCATGCTAAGAGGAGCAGGAAAAAGCAAAAAATTTCAGAATTGCACCTTGCAATGTGGAGAAATTACTGTTTGTGCATTTACAATATTCATTGATTTTTACCATTGAAAAACGTCCAGAAATGATTGAAGCTACTGACTGAATGAAAGTAGCTGGCATCTCACTCTCTTTGAATCTTCTTTATCATGCTAAGAGGAGCAGTAAAAAGCAAAAAATTTCAGACTTGCACCTTGCAATGCGGAGAAATTACTGTTTGTGCATTTACAATATTCATTGATTTTTGCCATTGAAAAACATCATGTTATTCATATACCAGAAATGTTTGAAGCTACTGACTGAATGAAAGGAGCTGGCATCTCACTCTCTTTGAATCTTCTTTATCATGCTAAGAGGAGCAGGAAAAAGCAAAAAATTTCAGAATTGCACCTTGCAATGCGGAGAAATTACTGTTTGTGCATTTACAATATTCATTGATTTTTGCCATTGAAAAAAAACATGTTATTCATATACCAGAAATGTTTGAAGCTACTGACTGAATGAAAGGAGCTGGCATCTCACTCTCTTTGAATCTTCTTTATCATGCTAAGAGGAGCAGGAAAAAGCAAAAAATTTCAGAATTGCACCTTGCAATGCGGAGAAATTACTGTTTGTGCATTTACAATATTCATTGATTTTTGCCATTGAAAAACGTCCAGAAATGATTGAAGCTACTGACTGAATGAAAGGAGCTGGCATCTCACTCTCTTTGAATCTTCTTTATCATGCTAAGAGGAGCAGGAAAAATCAAAAAATTTCAGAATTGCACCTTGCAATGCGGAGAAATTACTGTTTGTGCATTTACAATATTCATTGATTTTTGCCATTGAAAAACATGTTATTCATATACCAGAAATGTTTGAAGCTACTGACTGAATGAAAGGAGCTGGCACCTCACTCTCTTTGAATCTTCTTTATCATGCTAAGAGGAGCGGGAAAAAGCAAAAAATTTCAGAATTGCACCTTGCAATGCGGAGAAATTACTGTTTGTGCATTTACAATATTCATTGATTTTTGCCATTGAAAAACGTCCAGAAATGATTGAAGGTACTGACTGAATGAAAGGAGCTGGCATCTCACTCTCTTTGAATCTTCTTTATCATGCTAAGAGGAGCAGGAAAAAGCAAAAAATTTCAGAATTGCACCTTGCAATGCGGAGAAATTACTGTTTGTGCATTTACAATATTCATTGATTTTTGCCATTGAAAAACGTCCAGAAATGATTGAAGCTACTGACTGAATGAAAGGAGCTGGCATCTCACTCTCTTTGAATCTTCTTTATCATGCTAAGAGGAGCAGGAAAGAGCAAAAAATTTCAGAATTGCACCTTGCAATGCGGAGAAATTACAGTTTGTGCATTTACAATATTCATTGATTTTTGCCATTGAAAAACATCCAGAAATGATTGAAGCTACTGACTGAATGAAAGGAGCTGGCATCTCACTCTCTTTGAATCTTCTTTATCATGCTAAGAGGAGCAGGAAAAAGCAAAAAATTTCAGAATTGCACCTTGCAATGCGGAGAAATTACTGTTTGTGCATTTACAATATTCATTGATTTTTGCCATTGAAAAACATCATGTTATTCATATACCAGAAATGTTTGAAGCTACTGACTGAATGAAAGGAGCTGGCATCTCACTCTCTTTGAATCTTCTTTATCATGCTAAGAGGAGCAGGAAAAAGCAAAAAATTTCAGAATTGCACCTTGCAATGTGGAGAAATTACTGTTTGTGCATTTACAATATTCATTGATTTTTACCATTGAAAAACGTCCAGAAATGATTGAAGCTACTGACTGAATGAAAGTAGCTGGCATCTCACTCTCTTTGAATCTTCTTTATCATGCTAAGAGGAGCAGGAAAAAGCAAAAAATTTCAGACTTGCACCTTGCAATGCGGAGAAATTACTGTTTGTGCATTTACAATATTCATTGATTTTTGCCATTGAAAAACGTCCAGAAATGATTGAAGGTACTGACTGAATGAAAGGAGCTGGCATCTCACTCTCTTTGAATCTTCTTTATCATGCTAAGAGGAGCAGGAAAAAGCAAAAAATTTCAGAATTGCACCTTGCAATGCGGAGAAATTACTGTTTGTGCATTTACAATATTCATTGATTTTTGCCACTGAAAAACGTCCAGAAATGATTGAAGCTACTGACTGAATGAAAGGAGCTGGCATCTCACTCTCTTTGAATCTTCTTTAACATGCTAAGAGGAGCAGGAAAAAGCAAAAAATTTCAGAATTGCACCTTGCAATGCGGAGAAATTACAGTTTGTGCATTTACAATATTCATTGATTTTTGCCATTGAAAAACATCCAGAAATGATTGAAGCTACTGACTGAATGAAAGGAGCTGGCATCTCACTCTCTTTGAATCTTCTTTATCATGCTAAGAGGAGCAGGAAAAAGCAAAAAATTTCAGAATTGCACCTTGCAATGCGGAGAAATTACTGTTTGTGCATTTACAATATTCATTGATTTTTGCCATTGAAAAACATCATGTTATTCATATACCAGAAATGTTTGAAGCTACTGACTGAATGAAAGGAGCTGGCATCTCACTCTCTTTGAATCTTCTTTATCATGCTAAGAGGAGCAGGAAAAAGCAAAAAATTTCAGAATTGCACCTTGCAATGTGGAGAAATTACTGTTTGTGCATTTACAATATTCATTGATTTTTACCATTGAAAAACGTCCAGAAATGATTGAAGCTACTGACTGAATGAAAGTAGCTGGCATCTCACTCTCTTTGAATCTTCTTTATCATGCTAAGAGGAGCAGGAAAAAGCAAAAAATTTCAGACTTGCACCTTGCAATGCGGAGAAATTACTGTTTGTGCATTTACAATATTCATTGATTTTTGCCATTGAAAAACATCATTTTATTCATATACCAGAAATGTTTGAAGCTACTGACTGAATGAAAGGAGCTGGCATCTCACTCTCTTTGAATCTTCTTTATCATGCTAAGAGGAGCAGGAAAAAGCAAAAAATTTCAGAATTGCACCTTGCAATGCGGAGAAATTACTGTTTGTGCATTTACAATATTCATTGATTTTTGCCATTGAAAAACATCATGTTATTCATATACCAGAAATGTTTGAAGCTACTGACTGAATGAAATTAGCTGGCATCTCACTCTCTTTGAATCTTCTTTATCATGCTAAGAGGAGCAGGAAAAAGCAAAAAATTTCAGAATTGCACCTTGCAATGCGGAGAAATTACTGTTTGTGCATTTACAATATTCATTGATTTTTGCCATTGAAAAACGTCCAGAAATGATTGAAGCTACTGACTGAATGAAAGGAGCTGGCATCTCACTCTCTTTGAATCTTCTTTATCATGCTAAGAGGAGCAGGAAAAATCAAAAAATTTCAGAATTGCACCTTGCAATGCGGAGAAATTACTGTTTGTGCATTTACAATATTCATTGATTTTTGCCATTGAAAAACATCCAGAAATGATTGAAGCTACTGACTGAATGAAAGGAGCTGGCATCTCACTCTCTTTGAATGTTCTTTATCATGCTAAGAGGAGCAGGAAAAAGCAAAAAATTTCAGAATTGCACCTTGCAATGCGGAGAAATTACTGTTTGTGCATTTACAATATTCATTGATTTTTGCCATTGAAAAACATCATGTTATTCATATACCAGAAATGTTTGAAGCTACTGACTGAATGAAAGGAGCTGGCATCTCACTCTCTTTGAATCTTCTTTATCATGCTAAGAGGAGCAGGAAAAAGCAAAAAATTTCAGAATTGCACCTTGCAATGTGGAGAAATTACTGTTTGTGCATTTACAATATTCATTGATTTTTACCATTGAAAAACGTCCAGAAATGATTGAAGCTACTGACTGAATGAAAGTAGCTGGCATCTCACTCTCTTTGAATCTTCTTTATCATGCTAAGAGGAGCAGGAAAAAGCAAAAAATTTCAGACTTGCACCTTGCAATGCGGAGAAATTACTGTTTGTGCATTTACAATATTCATTGATTTTTGCCATTGAAAAACATTATGTTATTCATATACCAGAAATGTTTGAAGCTACTGACTGAATGAAAGTAGCTGGCATCTCACTCTCTTTGAATCTTCTTTATCATGCTAAGAGGAGCAGGAAAAACCAAAAAATTTCAGAATTGCACCTTGCAATGCGGAGAAATTACTGTTTGTGCATTTACAATATTCATTGATTTTTGCCATTGAAAAACGTCCAGAAATGATTGAAGCTACTGACTGAATGAAAGGAGCTGGCATCTCACTCTCTTTGAATCTTCTTTATCATGCTAAGAGGAGCAGGAAAAAGCAAAAAATTTCAGAATTGCACCTTGCAATGCGGAGAAATTACTGTTTGTGCATTTACAATATTCATTGAATTTTGCCATTGAAAAACATCATGTTATTCATATACCAGAAATGTTTGAAGCTACTGACTGAATGAAAGGAGCTGGCATCTCACTCTCTTTGAATCTTCTTTATCATGCTAAGAGGAGCAGGAAAAAGCAAAAAATTTCAGAATTGCACCTTGCAATATGGAGAAATTACTGTTTGTGCATTTACAATATTCATTGATTTTTACCATTGAAAAACGTCCAGAAATGATTGAAGCTACTGACTGAATGAAAGTAGCTGGCATCTCACTCTCTTTGAATCTTCTTTATCATGCTAAGAGGAGCAGGAAAAAGCAAAAAATTTCAGACTTGCACCTTGCAATGCGGAGAAATTACTGTTTGTGCATTTACAATATTCATTGATTTTTGCCATTGAAAAACATCATTTTATTCATATACCAGAAATGTTTGAAGCTACTGACTGAATGAAAGGAGCTGGCATCTCACTCTCTTTGAATCTTCTTTATCATGCTAAGAGGAGCAGGAAAAAGCAAAAAATTTCAGAATTGCACCTTGCAATGCGGAGAAATTACTGTTTGTGCATTTACAATATTCATTGATTTTTGCCATTGAAAAACATCATGTTATTCATATACCAGAAATGTTTGAAGCTACTGACTGAATGAAAGGAGCTGGCATCTCACTCTCTTTGAATCTTCTTTATCATGCTAAGAGGAGCAGGAAAAAGCAAAAAATTTCAGAATTGCACCTTGCAATGCGGAGAAATTACTGTTTGTGCATTTACAATATTCATTGATTTTTGCCATTGAAAAACGTCCAGAAATGATTGAAGCTACTGACTGAATGAAAGGAGCTGGCATCTCACTCTCTTTGAATCTTCTTTATCATGCTAAGAGGAGCAGGAAAAATCAAAAAATTTCAGAATTGCACCTTGCAATGCGGAGAAATTACTGTTTGTGCATTTACAATATTCATTGATTTTTGCCATTGAAAAACATGTTATTCATATACCAGAAATGTTTGAAGCTACTGACTGAATGAAAGGAGCTGGCACCTCACTCTCTTTGAATCTTCTTTATCATGCTAAGAGGAGCGGGAAAAAGCAAAAAATTTCAGAATTGCACCTTGCAATGCGGAGAAATTACTGTTTGTGCATTTACAATATTCATTGATTTTTGCCATTGAAAAACGTCCAGAAATGATTGAAGGTACTGACTGAATGAAAGGAGCTGGCATCTCACTCTCTTTGAATCTTCTTTATCATGCTAAGAGGAGCAGGAAAAAGCAAAAAATTTCAGAATTGCACCTTGCAATGCGGAGAAATTACTGTTTGTGCATTTACAATATTCATTGATTTTTGCCATTGAAAAACATCCAGAAATGATTGAAGCTACTGACTGAATGAAAGGAGCTGGCATCTCACTCTCTTTGAATGTTCTTTATCATGCTAAGAGGAGCAGGAAAAAGCAAAAAATTTCAGAATTGCACCTTGCAATGCGGAGAAATTACTGTTTGTGCATTTACAATATTCATTGATTTTTGCCATTGAAAAACATCATGTTATTCATATACCAGAAATGTTTGAAGCTACTGACTGAATGAAAGGAGCTGGCATCTCACTCTCTTTGAATCTTCTTTATCATGCTAAGAGGAGCAGGAAAAAGCAAAAAATTTCAGAATTGCACCTTGCAATGTGGAGAAATTACTGTTTGTGCATTTACAATATTCATTGATTTTTACCATTGAAAAACGTCCAGAAATGATTGAAGCTACTGACTGAATGAAAGTAGCTGGCATCTCACTCTCTTTGAATCTTCTTTATCATGCTAAGAGGAGCAGGAAAAAGCAAAAAATTTCAGACTTGCACCTTGCAATGCGGAGAAATTACTGTTTGTGCATTTACAATATTCATTGATTTTTGCCATTGAAAAACATTATGTTATTCATATACCAGAAATGTTTGAAGCTACTGACTGAATGAAAGTAGCTGGCATCTCACTCTCTTTGAATCTTCTTTATCATGCTAAGAGGAGCAGGAAAAACCAAAAAATTTCAGAATTGCACCTTGCAATGCGGAGAAATTACTGTTTGTGCATTTACAATATTCATTGATTTTTGCCATTGAAAAACGTCCAGAAATGATTGAAGCTACTGACTGAATGAAAGGAGCTGGCATCTCACTCTCTTTGAATCTTCTTTATCATGCTAAGAGGAGCAGGAAAAAGCAAAAAATTTCAGAATTGCACCTTGCAATGCGGAGAAATTACTGTTTGTGCATTTACAATATTCATTGATTTTTGCCATTGAAAAACATCATGTTATTCATATACCAGAAATGATTGAAGCTACTGACTGAATGAAAGGAGCTGGCATCTCACTCTCTTTGAATCTTCTTTATCATGCTAAGAGGAGCAGGAAAAAGTAAAAAATTTCAGAATTGCACCTTGCTATGCGGAGAAATTACTGTTTGTGCATTTATAATATTCAATGATTTTTGCCATTGAAAAACGTCCAGAAATGATTGAAGCTACTGACTGAACGAAAGGAGCTGGCATCTCACTCTCTTTGAATCTTCTTTATCATGCTAAGAGGAGCAGGAAAAAGCAAAAAATTTCAGAATTGCACCTTGCAATGCAGAGAAATTACTGTTTGTGCATTTACAATATTCATTGATTTTTGCCATTGAAAAACGTCCAGAAATGATTGAAGCTACTGACTGAATGAAAGGAGCTGGCATCTCACTCTCTTTGAATATTCTTTATCATGCTAAGAGGAGCAGGAAAAAGCAAAAAATTTCAGAATTGCACCTTGCAATGCGGAGAAATTACTGTTTGTGCATTTACAATATTCATTGATTTTTGCCATTGAAAAACATCATGTTATTCATATACCAGAAATGTTTGAAGCTACTGACTGAATGAAAGGAGCTGACATCTCACTCTCTTTGAATCTTCTTTATCATGCTAAGAGGAGCAGGAAAAAGCAAAAAATTTCAGAATTGCACCTTGCAATGCAGAGAAATTACTGTTTGTGCATTTACAATATTCATTGATTTTTGCCATTGAAAAACGTCCAGAAATGATTGAAGCTACTGACTGAATGAAAGGAGCTGGCATCTCACTCTCTTTGAATCTTCTTTATCATGCTAAGAGGAGCAGGAAAAAGCAAAAAATTTCAGAATTGCACCTTGCAATGCGGAGAAATTACTGTTTGTGCATTTACAATATTCATTGATTTTTGCCATTGAAAAACATCATGTTATTCATATACCAGAAATGTTTGAAGCTACTGACTGAATGAAAGGAGCTGGCATCTCACTCTCTTTGAATCTTCTTTATCATGCTAAGAGGAGCAGGAAAAAGCAAAAAATTTCAGAATTGCACCTTGCAATGTGGAGAAATTACTGTTTGTGCATTTACAATATTCATTGATTTTTACCATTGAAAAACGTCCAGAAATGATTGAAGCTACTGACTGAATGAAAGTAGCTGGCATCTCACTCTCTTTGAATCTTCTTTATCATGCTAAGAGGAGCAGGAAAAAGCAAAAAATTTCAGACTTGCACCTTGCAATGCGGAGAAATTACTGTTTGTGCATTTACAATATTCATTGATTTTTGCCATTGAAAAACGTCCAGAAATGATTGAAGGTACTGACTGAATGAAAGGAGCTGGCATCTCACTCTCTTTGAATCTTCTTTATCATGCTAAGAGGAGCAGGAAAAAGTAAAAAATTTCAGAATTGCACCTTGCTATGCGGAGAAATTACTGTTTGTGCATTTATAATATTCAATGATTTTTGCCATTGAAAAACGTCCAGAAATGATTGAAGCTACTGACTGAACGAAAGGAGCTGGCATCTCACTCTCTTTGAATCTTCTTTATCATGCTAAGAGGAGCAGGAAAAAGCAAAAAATTTCAGAATTGCACCTTGCAATGCAGAGAAATTACTGTTTGTGCATTTACAATATTCATTGATTTTTGCCATTGAAAAACGTCCAGAAATGATTGAAGCTACTGACTGAATGAAAGGCGCTGGCATCTCACTCTCTTTGAATATTCTTTATCATGCTAAGAGGAGCAGGAAAAAGCAAAAAATTTCAGAATTGCACCTTGCAATGCGGAGAAATTACTGTTTGTGCATTTACAATATTCATTGATTTTTGCCATTGAAAAACATCATGTTATTCATATACCAGAAATGTTTGAAGCTACTGACTGAATGAAAGGAGCTGACATCTCACTCTCTTTGAATCTTCTTTATCATGCTAAGAGGAGCAGGAAAAAGCAAAAAATTTCAGAATTGCACCTTGCAATGCAGAGAAATTACTGTTTGTGCATTTACAATATTCATTGATTTTTGCCATTGAAAAACGTCCAGAAATGATTGAAGCTACTGACTGAATGAAAGGAGCTGGCATCTCACTCTCTTTGAATCTTCTTTATCATGCTAAGAGGAGCAGGAAAAAGCAAAAAATTTCAGAATTGCACCTTGCAATGCGGAGAAATTACTGTTTGTGCATTTACAATATTCATTGATTTTTGCCATTGAAAAACATGTTATTCATATACCAGAAATGTTTGAAGCTACTGACTGAATGAAAGGAGCTGGCACCTCACTCTCTTTGAATCTTCTTTATCATGCTAAGAGGAGCGGGAAAAAGCAAAAAATTTCAGAATTGCACCTTGCAATGCGGAGAAATTACTGTTTGTGCATTTACAATATTCATTGATTTTTGCCATTGAAAAACGTCCAGAAATGATTGAAGGTACTGACTGAATGAAAGGAGCTGGCATCTCACTCTCTTTGAATCTTCTTTATCATGCTAAGAGGAGCAGGAAAAAGCAAAAAATTTCAGAATTGCACCTTGCAATGCGGAGAAATTACTGTTTGTGCATTTACAATATTCATTGATTTTTGCCATTGAAAAACATCCAGAAATGATTGAAGCTACTGACTGAATGAAAGGAGCTGGCATCTCACTCTCTTTGAATGTTCTTTATCATGCTAAGAGGAGCAGGAAAAAGCAAAAAATTTCAGAATTGCACCTTGCAATGCGGAGAAATTACTGTTTGTGCATTTACAATATTCATTGATTTTTGCCATTGAAAAACATCATGTTATTCATATACCAGAAATGTTTGAAGCTACTGACTGAATGAAAGGAGCTGGCATCTCACTCTCTTTGAATCTTCTTTATCATGCTAAGAGGAGCAGGAAAAAGCAAAAAATTTCAGAATTGCACCTTGCAATGTGGAGAAATTACTGTTTGTGCATTTACAATATTCATTGATTTTTACCATTGAAAAACGTCCAGAAATGATTGAAGCTACTGACTGAATGAAAGTAGCTGGCATCTCACTCTCTTTGAATCTTCTTTATCATGCTAAGAGGAGCAGGAAAAAGCAAAAAATTTCAGACTTGCACCTTGCAATGCGGAGAAATTACTGTTTGTGCATTTACAATATTCATTGATTTTTGCCATTGAAAAACATTATGTTATTCATATACCAGAAATGTTTGAAGCTACTGACTGAATGAAAGTAGCTGGCATCTCACTCTCTTTGAATCTTCTTTATCATGCTAAGAGGAGCAGGAAAAACCAAAAAATTTCAGAATTGCACCTTGCAATGCGGAGAAATTACTGTTTGTGCATTTACAATATTCATTGATTTTTGCCATTGAAAAACGTCCAGAAATGATTGAAGCTACTGACTGAATGAAAGGAGCTGGCATCTCACTCTCTTTGAATCTTCTTTATCATGCTAAGAGGAGCAGGAAAAAGCAAAAAATTTCAGAATTGCACCTTGCAATGCGGAGAAATTACTGTTTGTGCATTTACAATATTCATTGATTTTTGCCATTGAAAAACATCATGTTATTCATATACCAGAAATGATTGAAGCTACTGACTGAATGAAAGGAGCTGGCATCTCACTCTCTTTGAATCTTCTTTATCATGCTAAGAGGAGCAGGAAAAAGTAAAAAATTTCAGAATTGCACCTTGCTATGCGGAGAAATTACTGTTTGTGCATTTATAATATTCAATGATTTTTGCCATTGAAAAACGTCCAGAAATGATTGAAGCTACTGACTGAACGAAAGGAGCTGGCATCTCACTCTCTTTGAATCTTCTTTATCATGCTAAGAGGAGCAGGAAAAAGCAAAAAATTTCAGAATTGCACCTTGCAATGCAGAGAAATTACTGTTTGTGCATTTACAATATTCATTGATTTTTGCCATTGAAAAACGTCCAGAAATGATTGAAGCTACTGACTGAATGAAAGGAGCTGGCATCTCACTCTCTTTGAATCTTCTTTATCATGCTAAGAGGAGCAGGAAAAAGCAAAAAATTTCAGACTTGCACCTTGCAATGCGGAGAAATTACTGTTTGTGCATTTACAATATTCATTGATTTTTGCCATTGAAAAACATTATGTTATTCATATACCAGAAATGTTTGAAGCTACTGACTGAATGAAAGGAGCTGGCATCTCACTCTCTTTGAATCTTCTTTATCATGCTAAGAGGAGCAGGAAAAACCAAAAAATTTCAGAATTGCACCTTGCAATGCGGAGAAATTACTGTTTGTGCATTTACAATATTCATTGATTTTTGCCATTGAAAAACGTCCAGAAATGATTGAAGCTACTGACTGAATGAAAGGAGCTGGCATCTCACTCTCTTTGAATCTTCTTTATCATGCTAAGAGGAGCAGGAAAAAGCAAAAAATTTCAGAATTGCACCTTGCAATGCGGAGAAATTACTGTTTGTGCATTTACAATATTCATTGATTTTTGCCATTGAAAAACATCATGTTATTCATATACCAGAAATGATTGAAGCTACTGACTGAATGAAAGGAGCTGGCATCTCACTCTCTTTGAATCTTCTTTATCATGCTAAGAGGAGCAGGAAAAAGTAAAAAATTTCAGAATTGCACCTTGCTATGCGGAGAAATTACTGTTTGTGCATTTATAATATTCAATGATTTTTGCCATTGAAAAACGTCCAGAAATGATTGAAGCTACTGACTGAACGAAAGGAGCTGGCATCTCACTCTCTTTGAATCTTCTTTATCATGCTAAGAGGAGCAGGAAAAAGCAAAAAATTTCAGAATTGCACCTTGCAATGCAGAGAAATTACTGTTTGTGCATTTACAATATTCATTGATTTTTGCCATTGAAAAACGTCCAGAAATGATTGAAGCTACTGACTGAATGAAAGGAGCTGGCATCTCACTCTCTTTGAATATTCTTTATCATGCTAAGAGGAGCAGGAAAAAGCAAAAAATTTCAGAATTGCACCTTGCAATGCGGAGAAATTACTGTTTGTGCATTTACAATATTCATTGATTTTTGCCATTGAAAAACATCATGTTATTCATATACCAGAAATGTTTGAAGCTACTGACTGAATGAAAGGAGCTGACATCTCACTCTCTTTGAATCTTCTTTATCATGCTAAGAGGAGCAGGAAAAAGCAAAAAATTTCAGAATTGCACCTTGCAATGCAGAGAAATTACTGTTTGTGCATTTACAATATTCATTGATTTTTGCCATTGAAAAACGTCCAGAAATGATTGAAGCTACTGACTGAATGAAAGGAGCTGGCATCTCACTCTCTTTGAATCTTCTTTATCATGCTAAGAGGAGCAGGAAAAAGCAAAAAATTTCAGAATTGCACCTTGCAATGCGGAGAAATTACTGTTTGTGCATTTACAATATTCATTGATTTTTGCCATTGAAAAACATCATGTTATTCATATACCAGAAATGTTTGAAGCTACTGACTGAATGAAAGGAGCTGGCATCTCACTCTCTTTGAATCTTCTTTATCATGCTAAGAGGAGCAGGAAAAAGCAAAAAATTTCAGAATTGCACCTTGCAATGTGGAGAAATTACTGTTTGTGCATTTACAATATTCATTGATTTTTACCATTGAAAAACGTCCAGAAATGATTGAAGCTACTGACTGAATGAAAGTAGCTGGCATCTCACTCTCTTTGAATCTTCTTTATCATGCTAAGAGGAGCAGGAAAAAGCAAAAAACTTCAGACTTGCACCTTGCAATGCGGAGAAATTACTGTTTGTGCATTTACAATATTCATTGATTTTTGCCATTGAAAAACGTCCAGAAATGATTGAAGGTACTGACTGAATGAAAGGAGCTGGCATCTCACTCTCTTTGAATCTTCTTTATCATGCTAAGAGGAGCAGGAAAAAGTAAAAAATTTCAGAATTGCACCTTGCTATGCGGAGAAATTACTGTTTGTGCATTTATAATATTCAATGATTTTTGCCATTGAAAAACGTCCAGAAATGATTGAAGCTACTGACTGAACGAAAGGAGCTGGCATCTCACTCTCTTTGAATCTTCTTTATCATGCTAAGAGGAGCAGGAAAAAGCAAAAAATTTCAGAATTGCACCTTGCAATGCAGAGAAATTACTGTTTGTGCATTTACAATATTCATTGATTTTTGCCATTGAAAAACGTCCAGAAATGATTGAAGCTACTGACTGAATGAAAGGAGCTGGCATCTCACTCTCTTTGAATATTCTTTATCATGCTAAGAGGAGCAGGAAAAAGCAAAAAATTTCAGAATTGCACCTTGCAATGCGGAGAAATTACTGTTTGTGCATTTACAATATTCATTGATTTTTGCCATTGAAAAACATCATGTTATTCATATACCAGAAATGTTTGAAGCTACTGACTGAATGAAAGGAGCTGACATCTCACTCTCTTTGAATCTTCTTTATCATGCTAAGAGGAGCAGGAAAAAGCAAAAAATTTCAGAATTGCACCTTGCAATGCAGAGAAATTACTGTTTGTGCATTTACAATATTCATTGATTTTTGCCATTGAAAAACGTCCAGAAATGATTGAAGCTACTGACTGAATGAAAGGAGCTGGCATCTCACTCTCTTTGAATCTTCTTTATCATGCTAAGAGGAGCAGGAAAAAGCAAAAAATTTCAGAATTGCACCTTGCAATGCGGAGAAATTACTGTTTGTGCATTTACAATATTCATTGATTTTTGCCATTGAAAAACATCATGTTATTCATATACCAGAAATGTTTGAAGCTACTGACTGAATGAAAGGAGCTGGCATCTCACTCTCTTTGAATCTTCTTTATCATGCTAAGAGGAGCAGGAAAAAGCAAAAAATTTCAGAATTGCACCTTGCAATGTGGAGAAATTACTGTTTGTGCATTTACAATATTCATTGATTTTTACCATTGAAAAACGTCCAGAAATGATTGAAGCTACTGACTGAATGAAAGTAGCTGGCATCTCACTCTCTTTGAATCTTCTTTATCATGCTAAGAGGAGCAGGAAAAAGCAAAAAATTTCAGACTTGCACCTTGCAATGCGGAGAAATTACTGTTTGTGCATTTACAATATTCATTGATTTTTGCCATTGAAAAACGTCCAGAAATGATTGAAGGTACTGACTGAATGAAAGGAGCTGGCATCTCACTCTCTTTGAATCTTCTTTATCATGCTAAGAGGAGCAGGAAAAAGCAAAAAATTTCAGAATTGCACCTTGCAATGCGGAGAAATTACTGTTTGTGCATTTACAATATTCATTGATTTTTGCCACTGAAAAACGTCCAGAAATGATTGAAGCTACTGACTGAATGAAAGGAGCTGGCATCTCACTCTCTTTGAATCTTCTTTAACATGCTAAGAGGAGCAGGAAAAAGCAAAAAATTTCAGAATTGCACCTTGCAATGCGGAGAAATTACAGTTTGTGCATTTACAATATTCATTGATTTTTGCCATTGAAAAACATCCAGAAATGATTGAAGCTACTGACTGAATGAAAGGAGCTGGCATCTCACTCTCTTTGAATCTTCTTTATCATGCTAAGAGGAGCAGGAAAAAGCAAAAAATTTCAGAATTGCACCTTGCAATGCGGAGAAATTACTGTTTGTGCATTTACAATATTCATTGATTTTTGCCATTGAAAAACATCATGTTATTCATATACCAGAAATGTTTGAAGCTACTGACTGAATGAAAGGAGCTGGCATCTCACTCTCTTTGAATCTTCTTTATCATGCTAAGAGGAGCAGGAAAAAGCAAAAAATTTCAGAATTGCACCTTGCAATGTGGAGAAATTACTGTTTGTGCATTTACAATATTCATTGATTTTTACCATTGAAAAACGTCCAGAAATGATTGAAGCTACTGACTGAATGAAAGTAGCTGGCATCTCACTCTCTTTGAATCTTCTTTATCATGCTAAGAGGAGCAGGAAAAAGCAAAAAATTTCAGACTTGCACCTTGCAATGCGGAGAAATTACTGTTTGTGCATTTACAATATTCATTGATTTTTGCCATTGAAAAACATCATTTTATTCATATACTAGAAATGTTTGAAGCTACTGACTGAATGAAAGGAGCTGGCATCTCACTCTCTTTGAATCTTCTTTATCATGCTAAGAGGAGCAGGAAAAAGCAAAAAATTTCAGAATTGCACCTTGCAATGCGGAGAAATTACTGTTTGTGCATTTACAATATTCATTGATTTTTGCCATTGAAAAACATCATGTTATTCATATACCAGAAATGTTTGAAGCTACTGACTGAATGAAAGGAGCTGGCATCTCACTCTCTTTGAATCTTCTTTATCATGCTAAGAGGAGCAGGAAAAAGCAAAAAATTTCAGAATTGCACCTTGCAATGCGGAGAAATTACTGTTTGTGCATTTACAATATTCATTGATTTTTGCCATTGAAAAACGTCCAGAAATGATTGAAGCTACTGACTGAATGAAAGGAGCTGGCATCTCACTCTCTTTGAATCTTCTTTATCATGCTAAGAGGAGCAGGAAAAATCAAAAAATTTCAGAATTGCACCTTGCAATGCGGAGAAATTACTGTTTGTGCATTTACAATATTCATTGATTTTTGCCATTGAAAAACATGTTATTCATATACCAGAAATGTTTGAAGCTACTGACTGAATGAAAGGAGCTGGCACCTCACTCTCTTTGAATCTTCTTTATCATGCTAAGAGGAGCGGGAAAAAGCAAAAAATTTCAGAATTGCACCTTGCAATGCGGAGAAATTACTGTTTGTGCATTTACAATATTCATTGATTTTTGCCATTGAAAAACGTCCAGAAATGATTGAAGGTACTGACTGAATGAAAGGAGCTGGCATCTCACTCTCTTTGAATCTTCTTTATCATGCTAAGAGGAGCAGGAAAAAGCAAAAAATTTCAGAATTGCACCTTGCAATGCGGAGAAATTACTGTTTGTGCATTTACAATATTCATTGATTTTTGCCATTGAAAAACGTCCAGAAATGATTGAAGCTACTGACTGAATGAAAGGAGCTGGCATCTCACTCTCTTTGAATCTTCTTTATCATGCTAAGAGGAGCAGGAAAAAGCAAAAAATTTCAGAATTGCACCTTGCAATGCGGAGAAATTACAGTTTGTGCATTTACAATATTCATTGATTTTTGCCATTGAAAAACATCCAGAAATGATTGAAGCTACTGACTGAATGAAAGGAGCTGGCATCTCACTCTCTTTGAATGTTCTTTATCATGCTAAGAGGAGCAGGAAAAAGCAAAAAATTTCAGAATTGCACCTTGCAATGCGGAGAAATTACTGTTTGTGCATTTACAATATTCATTGATTTTTGCCATTGAAAAACATCATGTTATTCATATACCAGAAATGTTTGAAGCTACTGACTGAATGAAAGGAGCTGGCATCTCACTCTCTTTGAATCTTCTTTATCATGCTAAGAGGAGCAGGAAAAAGCAAAAAATTTCAGAATTGCACCTTGCAATGTGGAGAAATTACTGTTTGTGCATTTACAATATTCATTGATTTTTACCATTGAAAAACGTCCAGAAATGATTGAAGCTACTGACTGAATGAAAGTAGCTGGCATCTCACTCTCTTTGAATCTTCTTTATCATGCTAAGAGGAGCAGGAAAAAGCAAAAAATTTCAGACTTGCACCTTGCAATGCGGAGAAATTACTGTTTGTGCATTTACAATATTCATTGATTTTTGCCATTGAAAAACATTATGTTATTCATATACCAGAAATGTTTGAAGCTACTGACTGAATGAAAGTAGCTGGCATCTCACTCTCTTTGAATCTTCTTTATCATGCTAAGAGGAGCAGGAAAAAGCAAAAAATTTCAGAATTGCACCTTGCAATGCGGAGAAATTACTGTTTGTGCATTTACAATATTCATTGATTTTTGCCATTGAAAAACGTCCAGAAATGATTGAAGCTACTGACTGAATGAAAGGAGCTGGCATCTCACTCTCTTTGAATCTTCTTTATCATGCTAAGAGGAGCAGGAAAAAGCAAAAAATTTCAGAATTGCACCTTGCAATGCGGAGAAATTACTGTTTGTGCATTTACAATATTCATTGATTTTTGCCATTGAAAAACATCATGTTATTCATATACCAGAAATGATTGAAGCTACTGACTGAATGAAAGGAGCTGGCATCTCACTCTCTTTGAATATTCTTTATCATGCTAAGAGGAGCAGGAAAAAGCAAAAAATTTCAGAATTGCACCTTGCAATGCGGAGAAATTACTGTTTGTGCATTTACAATATTCATTGATTTTTGCCATTGAAAAACATCATGTTATTCATATACCAGAAATGTTTGAAGCTACTGACTGAATGAAAGGAGCTGGCATCTCACTCTCTTTGAATCTTCTTTATCATGCTAAGAGGAGCAGGAAAAAGCAAAAAATTTCAGAATTGCACCTTGCAATGCGGAGAAATTACTGTTTGTGCATTTACAATATTCATTGATTTTTGCCATTGAAAAACATCATGTTATTCATATACCAGAAATGTTTGAAGCTACTGACTGAATGAAAGGAGCTGGCATCTCACTCTCTTTGAATCTTCTTTATCATGCTAAGAGGAGCAGGAAAAAGCAAAAAATTTCAGAATTGCACCTTGCAATGTGGAGAAATTACTGTGCATTTACAATATTCATTGATTTTTACCATTGAAAAACGTCCAGAAATGATTGAAGCTACTGACTGAATGAAAGTAGCTGGCATCTCACTCTCTTTGAATCTTCTTTATCATGCTAAGAGGAGCAGGAAAAAGCAAAAAATTTCAGACTTGCACCTTGCAATGCGGAGAAATTACTGTTTGTGCATTTACAATATTCATTGATTTTTGCCATTGAAAAACGTCCAGAAATGATTGAAGGTACTGACTGAATGAAAGGAGCTGGCATCTCACTCTCTTTGAATCTTCTTTATCATGCTAAGAGGAGCAGGAAAAAGTAAAAAATTTCAGAATTGCACCTTGCTATGTGGAGAAATTACTGTTTGTGCATTTATAATATTCAATGATTTTTGCCATTGAAAAACGTCCAGAAATGATTGAAGCTACTGACTGAACGAAAGGAGCTGGCATCTCACTCTCTTTGAATCTTCTTTATCATGCTAAGAGGAGCAGGAAAAAGCAAAAAATTTCAGAATTGCACCTTGCAATGCAGAGAAATTACTGTTTGTGCATTTACAATATTCATTGATTTTTGCCATTGAAAAACGTCCAGAAATGATTGAAGCTACTGACTGAATGAAAGGAGCTGGCATCTCACTCTCTTTGAATATTCTTTATCATGCTAAGAGGAGCAGGAAAAAGCAAAAAATTTCAGAATTGCACCTTGCAATGCGGAGAAATTACTGTTTGTGCATTTACAATATTCATTGATTTTTGCCATTGAAAAACATCATGTTATTCATATACCAGAAATGTTTGAAGCTACTGACTGAATGAAAGGAGCTGACATCTCACTCTCTTTGAATCTTCTTTATCATGCTAAGAGGAGCAGGAAAAAGCAAAAAATTTCAGAATTGCACCATGCAATGCAGAGAAATTACTGTTTGTGCATTTACAATATTCATTGATTTTTGCCATTGAAAAACGTCCAGAAATGATTGAAGCTACTGACTGAATGAAAGGAGCTGGCATCTCACTCTCTTTGAATCTTCTTTATCATGCTAAGAGGAGCAGGAAAAAGCAAAAAATTTCAGAATTGCACCTTGCAATGCGGAGAAATTACTGTTTGTGCATTTACAATATTCATTGATTTTTGCCATTGAAAAACATCATGTTATTCATATACCAGAAATGTTTGAAGCTACTGACTGAATGAAAGGAGCTGGCATCTCACTCTCTTTGAATCTTCTTTATCATGCTAAGAGGAGCAGGAAAAAGCAAAAAATTTCAGAATTGCACCTTGCAATGTGGAGAAATTACTGTTTGTGCATTTACAATATTCATTGATTTTTACCATTGAAAAACGTCCAGAAATGATTGAAGCTACTGACTGAATGAAAGTAGCTGGCATCTCACTCTCTTTGAATCTTCTTTATCATGCTAAGAGGAGCAGGAAAAAGCAAAAAATTTCAGACTTGCACCTTGCAATGCGGAGAAATTACTGTTTGTGCATTTACAATATTCATTGATTTTTGCCATTGAAAAACGTCCAGAAATGATTGAAGGTACTGACTGAATGAAAGGAGCTGGCATCTCACTCTCTTTGAATCTTCTTTATCATGCTAAGAGGAGCAGGAAAAAGCAAAAAATTTCAGAATTGCACCTTGCAATGCGGAGAAATTACTGTTTGTGCATTTACAATATTCATTGATTTTTGCCACTGAAAAACGTCCAGAAATGATTGAAGCTACTGACTGAATGAAAGGAGCTGGCATCTCACTCTCTTTGAATCTTCTTTAACATGCTAAGAGGAGCAGGAAAAAGCAAAAAATTTCAGAATTGCACCTTGCAATGCGGAGAAATTACAGTTTGTGCATTTACAATATTCATTGATTTTTGCCATTGAAAAACATCCAGAAATGATTGAAGCTACTGACTGAATGAAAGGAGCTGGCATCTCACTCTCTTTGAATCTTCTTTATCATGCTAAGAGGAGCAGGAAAAAGCAAAAAATTTCAGAATTGCACCTTGCAATGCGGAGAAATTACTGTTTGTGCATTTACAATATTCATTGATTTTTGCCATTGAAAAACATCATGTTATTCATATACCAGAAATGTTTGAAGCTACTGACTGAATGAAAGGAGCTGGCATCTCACTCTCTTTGAATCTTCTTTATCATGCTAAGAGGAGCAGGAAAAAGCAAAAAATTTCAGAATTGCACCTTGCAATGTGGAGAAATTACTGTTTGTGCATTTACAATATTCATTGATTTTTACCATTGAAAAACGTCCAGAAATGATTGAAGCTACTGACTGAATGAAAGTAGCTGGCATCTCACTCTCTTTGAATCTTCTTTATCATGCTAAGAGGAGCAGGAAAAAGCAAAAAATTTCAGACTTGCACCTTGCAATGCGGAGAAATTACTGTTTGTGCATTTACAATATTCATTGATTTTTGCCATTGAAAAACATCATTTTATTCATATACTAGAAATGTTTGAAGCTACTGACTGAATGAAAGGAGCTGGCATCTCACTCTCTTTGAATCTTCTTTATCATGCTAAGAGGAGCAGGAAAAAGCAAAAAATTTCAGAATTGCACCTTGCAATGCGGAGAAATTACTGTTTGTGCATTTACAATATTCATTGATTTTTGCCATTGAAAAACATCATGTTATTCATATACCAGAAATGTTTGAAGCTACTGACTGAATGAAAGGAGCTGGCATCTCACTCTCTTTGATTCTTCTTTATCATGCTAAGAGGAGCAGGAAAAAGCAAAAAATTTCAGAATTGCACCTTGCAATGCGGAGAAATTACTGTTTGTGCATTTACAATATTCATTGATTTTTGCCATTGAAAAACGTCCAGAAATGATTGAAGCTACTGACTGAATGAAAGGAGCTGGCATCTCACTCTCTTTGAATCTTCTTTATCATGCTAAGAGGAGCAGGAAAAATCAAAAAATTTCAGAATTGCACCTTGCAATGCGGAGAAATTACTGTTTGTGCATTTACAATATTCATTGATTTTTGCCATTGAAAAACATGTTATTCATATACCAGAAATGTTTGAAGCTACTGACTGAATGAAAGGAGCTGGCACCTCACTCTCTTTGAATCTTCTTTATCATGCTAAGAGGAGCGGGAAAAAGCAAAAAATTTCAGAATTGCACCTTGCAATGCGGAGAAATTACTGTTTGTGCATTTACAATATTCATTGATTTTTGCCATTGAAAAACGTCCAGAAATGATTGAAGGTACTGACTGAATGAAAGGAGCTGGCATCTCACTCTCTTTGAATCTTCTTTATCATGCTAAGAGGAGCAGGAAAAAGCAAAAAATTTCAGAATTGCACCTTGCAATGCGGAGAAATTACTGTTTGTGCATTTACAATATTCATTGATTTTTGCCATTGAAAAACGTCCAGAAATGATTGAAGCTACTGACTGAATGAAAGGAGCTGGCATCTCACTCTCTTTGAATCTTCTTTATCATGCTAAGAGGAGCAGGAAAAAGCAAAAAATTTCAGAATTGCACCTTGCAATGCGGAGAAATTACAGTTTGTGCATTTACAATATTCATTGATTTTTGCCATTGAAAAACATCCAGAAATGATTGAAGCTACTGACTGAATGAAAGGAGCTGGCATCTCACTCTCTTTGAATGTTCTTTATCATGCTAAGAGGAGCAGGAAAAAGCAAAAAATTTCAGAATTGCACCTTGCAATGCGGAGAAATTACTGTTTGTGCATTTACAATATTCATTGATTTTTGCCATTGAAAAACATCATGTTATTCATATACCAGAAATGTTTGAAGCTACTGACTGAATGAAAGGAGCTGGCATCTCACTCTCTTTGAATCTTCTTTATCATGCTAAGAGGAGCAGGAAAAAGCAAAAAATTTCAGAATTGCACCTTGCAATGTGGAGAAATTACTGTTTGTGCATTTACAATATTCATTGATTTTTACCATTGAAAAACGTCCAGAAATGATTGAAGCTACTGACTGAATGAAAGTAGCTGGCATCTCACTCTCTTTGAATCTTCTTTATCATGCTAAGAGGAGCAGGAAAAAGCAAAAAATTTCAGACTTGCACCTTGCAATGCGGAGAAATTACTGTTTGTGCATTTACAATATTCATTGATTTTTGCCATTGAAAAACATTATGTTATTCATATACCAGAAATGTTTGAAGCTACTGACTGAATGAAAGTAGCTGGCATCTCACTCTCTTTGAATCTTCTTTATCATGCTAAGAGGAGCAGGAAAAAGCAAAAAATTTCAGAATTGCACCTTGCAATGCGGAGAAATTACTGTTTGTGCATTTACAATATTCATTGATTTTTGCCATTGAAAAACGTCCAGAAATGATTGAAGCTACTGACTGAATGAAAGGAGCTGGCATCTCACTCTCTTTGAATCTTCTTTATCATGCTAAGAGGAGCAGGAAAAAGCAAAAAATTTCAGAATTGCACCTTGCAATGCGGAGAAATTACTGTTTGTGCATTTACAATATTCATTGATTTTTGCCATTGAAAAACATCATGTTATTCATATACCAGAAATGATTGAAGCTACTGACTGAATGAAAGGAGCTGGCATCTCACTCTCTTTGAATATTCTTTATCATGCTAAGAGGAGCAGGAAAAAGCAAAAAATTTCAGAATTGCACCTTGCAATGCGGAGAAATTACTGTTTGTGCATTTACAATATTCATTGATTTTTGCCATTGAAAAACATCATGTTATTCATATACCAGAAATGTTTGAAGCTACTGACTGAATGAAAGGAGCTGGCATCTCACTCTCTTTGAATCTTCTTTATCATGCTAAGAGGAGCAGGAAAAAGCAAAAAATTTCAGAATTGCACCTTGCAATGCGGAGAAATTACTGTTTGTGCATTTACAATATTCATTGATTTTTGCCATTGAAAAACATCATGTTATTCATATACCAGAAATGTTTGAAGCTACTGACTGAATGAAAGGAGCTGGCATCTCACTCTCTTTGAATCTTCTTTATCATGCTAAGAGGAGCAGGAAAAAGCAAAAAATTTCAGAATTGCACCTTGCAATGTGGAGAAATTACTGTGCATTTACAATATTCATTGATTTTTACCATTGAAAAACGTCCAGAAATGATTGAAGCTACTGACTGAATGAAAGTAGCTGGCATCTCACTCTCTTTGAATCTTCTTTATCATGCTAAGAGGAGCAGGAAAAAGCAAAAAATTTCAGACTTGCACCTTGCAATGCGGAGAAATTACTGTTTGTGCATTTACAATATTCATTGATTTTTGACATTGAAAAACATCATGTTATTCATATACCAGAAATGTTTGAAGCTACTGACTGAATGAAAGGAGCTGGCATCTCACTCTCTTTGAATCTTCTTTATCATGCTAAGCGGAGCAGGAAAAAGCAAAAAATTTCAGAATTGCACCTTGCAATGCGGAGAAATTACTGTTTGTGCATTTACAATATTCATTGATTTTTGCCATTGAAAAACATGTTATTCATATACCAGAAATGTTTGAAGCTACTGACTGAATGAAAGGAGCTGGCACCTCATTCTCTTTGAATCTTCTTTATCATGCTAAGCGGAGCGGGAAAAAGCAAAAAAATTCAGAATTGCACCTTGCAATGCGGAGAAATTACTGTTTGTGCATTTACAATATTCATTGATTTTTGCCATTGAAAAACGTCCAGAAATGATTGAAGCTACTGACTGAATGAAAGGAGCTGGCATCTCACTCTCTTTGAATCTTCTTTATCATGCTAAGAGGAGCAGGAAAAAGTAAAAAATTTCAGAATTGCACCTTGCAATGCGGAGAAATTACAGTTTGTGCATTTACAATATTCATTGATTTTTGCCATTGAAAAACATCCAGAAATGATTGAAGCTACTGACTGAATGAAAGGAGCTGGCATCTCACTCTCTTTGAATCTTCTTTATCATGCTAAGAGGAGCAGGAAAAAGCAAAAAATTTCAGAATTGCACCTTGCAATGCGGAGAAATTACTGTTTGTGCATTTACAATATTCATTGATTTTTGCCATTGAAAAACATCATGTTATTCATATACCAGAAATGTTTGAAGCTACTGACTGAATGAAAGGAGCTGGCATCTCACTCTCTTTGAATCTTCATTATCATGCTAAGAGGAGCAGGAAAAAGCAAAAAATTTCAGAATTGCACCTTGCAATGTGGAGAAATTACTGTTTGTGCATTTACAATATTCATTGATTTTTAACATTGAAAAACGTCCAGAAATGATTGAATCTACTGACTGAATGAAAGTAGCTGGCTTCTCACTCTCTTTGAATCTTCTTTATCATGCTAAGAGGAGCAGGAAAAAGCAAAAAATTTCAGACTTGCACCTTGCAATGCGGAGAAATTACTGTTTGTGCATTTACAATATTCATTGATTTTTGCCATTGAAAAACATCATGTTATTCATATACCAGAAATGTTTGAAGCTACTGACTGAATGAAAGGAGCTGGCATCTCACTCTCTTTGAATCTTCTTTATCATGCTAAGAGGAGCAGGAAAAAGCAAAAAATTTCAGAATTGCACCTTGCAATGCGGAGAATTTACTGTTTGTGCATTTACAATATTCATTGATTTTTGCCATTGAAAACATCATGTTATTCATATACCAGAAATGTTTGAAGCTACTGACTGAATGAAAGGAGCTGGCATCTCACTCTCTTTGAATCTTCTTTATCATGCTAAGAGGAGCAGGAAAAAGCAAAAAATTGCAGAATTGCACCTTGCAATGTGGAGAAATTACTGTTTGTGCATTTACAATATTCATTGATTTTTACCATTGAAAAACGTCCAGAAATGATTGAAGCTACTGACTGAATGAAAGTAGCTGGCATCTCACTCTCTTTGAATCTTCTTTATCATGCTAAGAGGAGCAGGAAAAAGCAAAAAATTTCAGACTTGCACCTTGCAATGCGGAGAAATTACTGTTTGTGCATTTACAATATTCATTGATTTTTGCCATTGAAAAACATCATGTTATTCATATACCAGAAATGTTTGAAGCTACTGACTGAATGAAAGGAGCTGGCATCTCACTCTCTTTGAATCTTCTTTATCATGCTAAGAGGAGCAGGAAAAAGCAAAAAATTTCAGAATTGCACCTTGCAATGCGGAGAAATTACTGTTTGTGCATTTACAATATTCATTGATTTTTGCCATTGAAAAACGTCCAGAAATGATTGAAGCTACTGACTGAATGAAAGGAGCTGGCATCTCACTCTCTTTGAATCTTCTTTATCATGCTAAGAGGAGCAGGAAAAAGCAAAAAATTTCAGAATTGCACCTTGCAATGCGGAGAAATTACTGTTTGTGCATTTACAATATTCATTGATTTTTGCCATTGAAAAACGTCCAGAAATGATTGAAGCTACTGACTGAATGAAAGGAGCTGGCATCTCACTCTCTTTGAATCTTCTTTATCATGCTAAGAGGAGCAGGAAAAAGCAAAAAATTTCACAATTGCACCTTGCAATGCGGAGAAATTACTGTTTGTGCATTTACAATATTCATTGATTTTTGCCATTGAAAAACATGTTATTCATATACCAGAAATGTTTGAAGCTACTGACTGAATGAAAGGAGCTGGCACCTCACTCTCTTTGAATCTTCTTTATCATGCTAAGAGGAGCAGGAAAAAGCAAAAAATTTCAGAATTGCACCTTGCAATGCGGAGAAATTACTGTTTGTGCATTTACAATATTCATTGATTTTTGCAATTGAAAAACGTCCAGAAATGATTGAAGCTACTGACTGAATGAAAGGAGCTGGCAACTCACTCTCTTTGAATCATGTTTATCATGCTAAGAGGAGCAGGAAAAAGCAAAAAATTTCAGAATTGCACCTTGCAATGCGGAGAAATTACTGTTTGTGCATTTACAATATTCATTGATTTTTGCCATTGAAAAACGTCCAGAAATGATTGAAGCTACTGACTGAATGAAAGGAGCTGGCATCTCACTCTCTTTGAATCTTCTTTATCATGCTAAGAGGAGCAGGAAAAAGCAAAAAATTTCAGAATTGCACCTTGCAATGCGGAGAAATTACTGTTTGTGCATTTACAATATTCATTGATTTTTGCCATTGAAAAACATCATGTTATTCATATACCAGAAATGATTGAAGCTACTGACTGAATGAAAGGAGCTGGCATCTCACTCTCTTTGAATCTTCTTTATCATGCTAAGAGGAGCAGGAAAAAGCAAAAAATTTCAGAATTGCACCTTGCAATGCGGAGAAATTACTGTTTGTGCATTTACAATATTCATTGATTTTTGCCATTGAAAAACGTCCAGAAATGATTGAAGCTACTGACTGAATGAAAGGAGCTGGCATCTCACTCTCTTTGAATCTTCTTTATCATGCTAAGAGGAGCAGGAAAAAGCAAAAAATTTCAGAATTGCACCTTGCAATGCGGAGAAATTACTGTTTGTGCATTTACAATATTCATTGATTTTTGCCATTGAAAAACGTCCAGAAATGATTGAAGCTACTGACTGAATGAAAGGAGCTGGCATCTCACTCTCTTTGAATCTTGTTTATCATGCTAAGAGGAGCAGGAAAAAGCAAAAAATTTCAGAATTGCACCTTGCAATGCGGAGAAATTACTGTTTGTGCATTTACAATATTCATTGATTTTTGCCATTGAAAAACGTCCAGAAATGATTGAAGCTACTGACTGAATGAAAGGAGCTGGCATCTCACTCTCTTTGAATCTTCTTTATCATGCTAAGAGGAGCAGGAAAAAGCAAAAAATTTCAGAATTGCACCTTGCAATGCGGAGAAATTACTGTTTGTGCATTTACAATATTCATTGATTTTTGCCATTGAAAAACATCATGTTATTCATATACCAGAAATGATTGAAGCTACTGACTGAATGAAAGGAGCTGGCATCTCACTCTCTTTGAATCTTCTTTATCATGCTAAGAGGAGCAGGAAAAAGTAAAAAATTTCAGAATTGCACCTTGCAATGCGGAGAAATTACTGTTTGTGCATTTATAATATTCAATGATTTTTGCCATTGAAAAACGTCCAGAAATGATTGAAGCTACTGACTGAACGAAAGGAGCTGGCATCTCACTCTCTTTGAATCTTCTTTATCATGCTAAGAGGAGCAGGAAAAAGCAAAAAATTTCAGAATTGCACCTTGCAATGCGGAGAAATTACTGTTTGTGCATTTACAATATTCATTGATTTTTGCCATTGAAAAACATCATGTTATTCATATACCAGAAATGTTTGAAGCTAATGACTGAATGAAAGGAGCTGACATCTCACTCTCTTTGAATCTTCTTTATCATGCTAAGAGGAGCAGGAAAAAGCAAAAAATTTCAGAATTGCACCTTGCAATGCGGAGAAATTACTGTTTGTGCATTTAGAATATTCATTGATTTTTGCCATTGAAAAACGTCCAGAAATGATTGAAGCTACTGACTGAATGAAAGGAGCTGGCATCTCACTCTCTTTGAATCTTCTTTATCATGCTAAGAGGAGCAGGAAAAAGCAAAAAATTTCAGAATTGCACCTTGCAATGCGGAGAAATTACTGTTTGTGCATTTACAATATTCATTGATTTTTGCCATTGAAAAACATCATGTTATTCATATACCAGAAATGTTTGAAGCTACTGACTGAATGAAAGGAGCTGGCATCTCACTCTCTTTGAATCTTCTTTATCATGCTAAGAGGAGCAGGAAAAAGCAAAAAATTTCAGAATTGCACCTTGCAATGCGGAGAAATTACTGTTTGTGCATTTACAATATTCATTGATTTTTGCCATTGAAAAACATCATGTTATTCATATATCAGAAATGTTTGAAGCTACTGACTGAATGAAAGGAGCTGGCATGTCACTCTCTTTGAATCTTCTTTATCATGCTAAGAGGAGCAGGAAAAAGCAAAAAATTTCAGAATTGCACCTTGCAATGTGGAGAAATTACTGTTTGTGCATTTACAATATTCATTGATTTTTACCATTGAAAAACGTCCAGAAATGATTGAAGCTACTGACTGAATGAAAGTAGCTGGCATCTCACTCTCTTTGAATCTTCTTTATCATGCTAAGAGGAGCAGGAAAAAGCAAAAAATTTCAGACTTGCACCTTGCAATGCGGAGAAATTACTGTTTGTGCATTTACAATATTCATTGATTTTTGCCATTGAAAAACATCATGTTATTCATATACCAGAAATGTTTGAAGCTACTGACTGAATGAAAGGAGCTGGCATCTCACTCTCTTTGAATCTTCTTTATCATGCTAAGAGGAGCAGGAAAAAGCAAAAAATTTCAGAATTGCACCTTGCAATGCGGAGAAATTACTGTTTGTGCATTTACAATATTCATTGATTTTTGCCATTGAAAAACGTCCAGAAATGATTGAAGCTACTGACTGAATGAAAGGAGCTGGCATCTCACTCTCTTTGAATCTTCTTTATCATGCTAAGAGGAGCAGGAAAAAGCAAAAAATTTCAGAATTGCACCTTGCAATGCGGAGAAATTACTGTTTGTGCATTTACAATATTCATTGATTTTTGCCATTGAAAAACGTCCAGAAATGATTGAAGCTACTGACTGAATGAAAGGAGCTGGCATCTCACTCTCTTTGAATCTTCTTTATCATGCTAAGAGGAGCAGGAAAAAGCAAAAAATTTCAGAATTGCACCTTGCAATGCGGAGAAATTACTGTTTGTGCATTTACAATATTCATTGATTTTTGCCATTGAAAAACATGTTATTCATATACCTGAAATGTTTGAAGCTACTGACTGAATGAAAGGAGCTGGCACCTCACTCTCTTTGAATCTTCTTTATCATGCTAAGAGGAGCGGGAAAAAGCAAAAAATTTCAGAATTGCACCTTGCAATGCGGAGAAATTACTGTTTGTGCATTTACAATATTCATTGATTTTTGCCATTGAAAAACGTCCAGAAATGATTGAAGGTACTGACTGAATGAAAGGAGCTGGCATCTCACTCTCTTTGAATCTTCTTTATCATGCTAAGAGGAGCAGGAAAAAGCAAAAAATTTCAGAATTGCACCTTGCAATGCGGAGAAATTACTGTTTGTGCATTTACAATATTCATTGATTTTTGCCATTGAAAAACGTCCAGAAATGATTGAAGCTACTGACTGAATGAAAGGAGCTGGCATCTCACTCTCTTTGAATCTTCTTTATCATGCTAAGAGGAGCAGGAAAAAGCAAAAAATTTCAGAATTGCACCTTGCAATGCGGAGAAATTACAGTTTGTGCATTTACAATATTCATTGATTTTTGCCATTGAAAAACATCCAGAAATGATTGAAGCTACTGACTGAATGAAAGGAGCTGGCATCTCACTCTCTTTGAATCTTCTTTATCATGCTAAGAGGAGCAGGAAAAAGCAAAAAATTTCAGAATAGCACCTTGCAATGCGGAGAAATTACTGTTTGTGCATTTACAATATTCATTGATTTTTGCCATTGAAAAACATCATGTTATTCATATACCAGAAATGTTTGAAGCTACTGACTGAATGAAAGGAGCTGGCATCTCACTCTCTTTGAATCTTCTTTATCATGCTAAGAGGAGCAGGAAAAAGCAAAAAATTTCAGAATTGCACCTTGCAATGTGGAGAAATTACTGTTTGTGCATTTACAATATTCATTGATTTTTACCATTGAAAAACGTCCAGAAATGATTGAAGCTACTGACTGAATGAAAGTAGCTGGCATCTCACTCTCTTTGAATCTTCTTTATCATGCTAAGAGGAGCAGGAAAAAGCAAAAAATTTCAGACTTGCACCTTGCAATGCGGAGAAATTACTGTTTGTGCATTTACAATATTCATTGATTTTTGCCATTGAAAAACATCATGTTATTCATATACCAGAAATGTTTGAAGCTACTGACTGAATGAAAGGAGCTGGCATCTCACTCTCTTTGAATCTTCTTTATCATGCTAAGAGGAGCAGGAAAAAGCAAAAAATTTCAGAATTGCACCTTGCAATGCGGAGAAATTACTGTTTGTGCATTTACAATATTCATTGATTTTTGCCATTGAAAAACATCATGTTATTCATATACCAGAAATGTTTGAAGCTACTGACTGAATGAAAGGAGCTGGCATCTCACTCTCTATGAATCTTCTTTATCATGCTAAGAGGAGCAGGAAAAAGCAAAAAATTTCAGAATTGCACCTTGCAATGTGGAGAAATTACTGTTTGTGCATTTACAATATTCATTGATTTTTACCATTGAAAAACGTCCAGAAATGATTGAAGCTACTGACTGAATGAAAGTAGCTGGCATCTCACTCTCTTTGAATCTTCTTTATCATGCTAAGAGGAGCAGGAAAAAGCAAAAAATTTCAGACTTGCACCTTGCAATGCGGAGAAATTACTGTTTGTGCATTTACAATATTCATTGATTTTTGCCATTGAAAAACATCATGTTATTCATATACCAGAAATGTTTGAAGCTACTGACTGAATGAAAGGAGCTGGCATCTCACTCTCTTTGAATCTTCTTTATCATGCTAAGAGGAGCAGGAAAAAGCAAAAAATTTCAGAATTGCACCTTGCAATGCGGAGAAATTACTGTTTGTGCATTTACAATATTCATTGATTTTTGCCATTGAAAAACATCATGTTATTCATATACCAGAAATGATTGAAGCTACTGACTGAATGAAAGGAGCTGGCATCTCACTCTCTTTGAATCTTCTTTATCATGCTAAGAGGAGCAGGAAAAAGTAAAAAATTTCAGAATTGCACCTTGCAATGCGGAGAAATTACTGTTTGTGCATTTATAATATTCAATGATTTTTGCCATTGAAAAACGTCCAGAAATGATTGAAGCTACTGACTGAACGAAAGGAGCTGGCATCTCACTCTCTTTGAATCTTCTTTATCATGCTAAGAGGAGCAGGAAAAAGCAAAAAATTTCAGAATTGCACCTTGCAATGCGGAGAAATTACTGTTTGTGCATTTACAATATTCATTGATTTTTGCCATTGAAAAACATCCAGAAATGATTGAAGCTACTGACTGAATGAAAGGAGCTGGCATCTCACTCTCTTTGAATCTTCTTTATCATGCTAAGAGGAGCAGGAAAAAGCAAAAAATTTCAGAATTGCACCTTGCAATGCGGAAAAATTACTGTTTGTGCATTTACAATATTCATTGATTTTTGCCATTGAAAAACATCATGTTATTCATATACCAGAAATGTTTGAAGCTACTGACTGAATGAAAGGAGCTGACATCTCACTCTCTTTGAATCTTCTTTATCATGCTAAGAGGAGCAGGAAAAAGCAAAAAATTTCAGAATTGCACCTTGCAATGCGGAGAAATTACTGTTTGTGCATTTACAATATTCATTGATTTTTGCCATTGAAAAACGTCCAGAAATGATTGAAGCTACTGACTGAATGAAAGGAGCTGGCATCTCACTCTCTTTGAATCTTCTTTATCATGCTAAGAGGAGCAGGAAAAAGCAAAAAATTTCAGAATTGCACCTTGCAATGCGGAGAAATTACTGTTTGTGCATTTACAATATTCATTGATTTTTGCCATTGAAAAACATGTTATTCATATACCAGAAATGTTTGAAGCTACTGACTGAATGAAAGGAGCTGGCACCTCACTCTCTTTGAATCTTCTTTATCATGCTAAGAGGAGCGGGAAAAAGCAAAAAATTTCAGAATTGCACCTTGCAATGCGGAGAAATTACTGTTTGTGCATTTATAATATTCAATGATTTTTGCCATTGAAAAACGTCCAGAAATGATTGAAGCTACTGACTGAACGAAAGGAGCTGGCATCTCACTCTCTTTGAATCTTCTTTATCATGCTAAGAGGAGCAGGAAAAAGCAAAAAATTTCAGAATTGCACCTTGCAATGCGGAGAAATTACTGTTTGTGCATTTACAATATTCATTGATTTTTGCCATTGAAAAACATCCAGAAATGATTGAAGCTACTGACTGAATGAAAGGAGCTGGCATCTCACTCTCTTTGAATCTTCTTTATCATGCTAAGAGGAGCAGGAAAAAGCAAAAAATTTCAGAATTGCACCTTGCAATGCGGAGAAATTACTGTTTGTGCATTTACAATATTCATTGATTTTTGCCATTGAAAAACATCATGTTATTCATATACCAGAAATGTTTGAAGCTACTGACTGAATGAAAGGAGCTGACATCTCACTCTCTTTGAATCTTCTTTATCATGCTAAGAGGAGCAGGAAAAAGCAAAAAATTTCAGAATTGCACCTTGCAATGCGGAGAAATTACTGTTTGTGCATTTACAATATTCATTGATTTTTGCCATTGAAAAACGTCCAGAAATGATTGAAGCTACTGACTGAATGAAAGGAGCTGGCATCTCACTCTCTTTGAATCTTCTTTATCATGCTAAGAGGAGCAGGAAAAGCAAAAAATTTCAGAATTGCACCTTGCAATGCGGAGAAATTACAGTTTGTGCATTTACAATATTCATTGATTTTTGCCATTGAAAAACATCCAGAAATGATTGAAGCTACTGACTGAATGAAAGGAGCTGGCATCTCACTCTCTTTGAATCTTCTTTATCATGCTAAGAGGAGCAGGAAAAAGCAAAAAATTTCAGAATTGCACCTTGCAATGCGGAGAAATTACTGTTTGTGCATTTACAATATTCATTGATTTTTGCCATTGAAAAACATCATGTTATTCATATACCAGAAATGTTTGAAGCTACTGACTGAATGAAAGGAGCTGGCATCTCACTCTCTTTGAATCTTCTTTATCATGCTAAGAGGAGCAGGAAAAAGCAAAAAATTTCAGAATTGCACCTTGCAATGTGGAGAAATTACTGTTTGTGCATTTACAATATTCATTGATTTTTACCATTGAAAAACGTCCAGAAATGATTGAAGCTACTGACTGAATGAAAGTAGCTGGCATCTCACTCTCTTTGAATCTTCTTTATCATGCTAAGAGGAGCAGGAAAAAGCAAAAAATTTCAGACTTGCACCTTGCAATGCGGAGAAATTACTGTTTGTGCATTTACAATATTCATTGATTTTTGCCATTGAAAAACATCATGTTATTCATATACCAGAAATGTTTGAAGCTACTGACTGAATGAAAGGAGCTGGCATCTCACTCTCTTTGAATCTTCTTTATCATGCTAAGAGGAGCAGGAAAAAGTATAAAATTTCAGAATTGCACCTTGCAATGCGGAGAAATTACTGTTTGTGCATTTATAATATTCAATGATTTTTGCCATTGAAAAACGTCCAGAAATGATTGAAGCTACTGACTGAACGAAAGGAGCTGGCATCTCACTCTCTTTGAATCTTCTTTATCATGCTAAGAGGAGCAGGAAAAAGCAAAAAATTTCAGAATTGCACCTTGCAATGCGGAGAAATTACTGTTTGTGCATTTACAATATTCATTGATTTTTGCCATTGAAAAACATCCAGAAATGATTGAAGCTACTGACTGAATGAAAGGAGCTGGCATCTCACTCTCTTTGAATCTTCTTTATCATGCTAAGAGGAGCAGGAAAAAGCAAAAAATTTCAGAATTGCACCTTGCAATGCGGAGAAATTACTGTTTGTGCATTTACAATATTCATTGATTTTTGCCATTGAAAAACATCATGTTATTCATATACCAGAAATGTTTGAAGCTACTGACTGAATGAAAGGAGCTGGCATCTCACTCTCTTTGAATCTTCTTTATCATGCTAAGAGGAGCAGGAAAAGGCAAAAAATTTCAGAATTGCACCTTGCAATGCGGAGAAATTACTGTTTGTGCATTTACAATATTCATTGATTTTTGCCATTGAAAAACGTCCAGAAATGATTGAAGCTACTGACTGAATGAAAGGAGCTGGCATCTCACTCTCTTTGAATCTTCTTTATCATGCTAAGAGGAGCAGGAAAAAGCAAAAAATTTCAGAATTGCACCTTGCAATGCGGAGAAATTACTGTTTGTGCATTTACAATATTCATTGATTTTTGCCATTGAAAAACATGTTATTCATATACCAGAAATGTTTGAAGCTACTGACTGAATGAAAGGAGCTGGCACCTCACTCTCTTTGAATCTTCTTTATCATGCTAAGAGGAGCGGGAAAAAGCAAAAAATTTCAGAATTGCACCTTGCAATGCGGAGAAATTACTGTTTGTGCATTTATAATATTCAATGATTTTTGCCATTGAAAAACGTCCAGAAATGATTGAAGCTACTGACTGAACGAAAGGAGCTGGCATCTCACTCTCTTTGAATCTTCTTTATCATGCTAAGAGGAGCAGGAAAAAGCAAAAAATTTCAGAATTGCACCTTGCAATGCGGAGAAATTACTGTTTGTGCATTTACAATATTCATTGATTTTTGCCATTGAAAAACATCCAGAAATGATTGAAGCTACTGACTGAATGAAAGGAGCTGGCATCTCACTCTCTTTGAATCTTCTTTATCATGCTAAAAGGAGCAGGAAAAAGCAAAAAATTTCAGAATTGCACCTTGCAATGCGGAGAAATTACTGTTTGTGCATTTACAATATTCATTGATTTTTGCCATTGAAAAACATCATGTTATTCATATACCAGAAATGTTTGAAGCTACTGACTGAATGAAAGGAGCTGACATCTCACTCTCTTTGAATCTTCTTTATCATGCTAAGAGGAGCAGGAAAAAGCAAAAAATTTCAGAATTGCACCTTGCAATGCGGAGAAATTACTGTTTGTGCATTTACAATATTCATTGATTTTTGCCATTGAAAAACGTCCAGAAATGATTGAAGCTACTGACTGAATGAAAGGAGCTGGCATCTCACTCTCTTTGAATCTTCTTTATCATGCTAAGAGGAGCAGGAAAAAGCAAAAAATTTCAGAATTGCACCTTGCAATGCGGAGAAATTACTGTTTGTGCATTTACAATATTCATTGATTTTTGCCATTGAAAAACATGTTATTCATATACCAGAAATGTTTGAAGCTACTGACTGAATGAAAGGAGCTGGCACCTCACTCTCTTTGAATCTTCTTTATCATGCTAAGAGGAGCGGGAAAAAGCAAAAAATTTCAGAATTGCACCTTGCAATGCGGAGAAATTACTGTTTGTGCATTTACAATATTCATTGATTTTTGCCATTGAAAAACGTCCAGAAATGATTGAAGGTACTGACTGAATGAAAGGAGCTGGCATCTCACTCTCTTTGAATCTTCTTTATCATGCTAAGAGGAGCAGGAAAAAGCAAAAAATTTCAGAATTGCACCTTGCAATGCGGAGAAATTACTGTTTGTGCATTTACAATATTCATTGGTTTTTGCCATTGAAAAACGTCCAGAAATGATTGAAGCTACTGACTGAATGAAAGGAGCTGGCATCTCACTCTCTTTGAATCTTCTTTATCATGCTAAGAGGAGCAGGATAAAGCAAAAAATTTCAGAATTGCACCTTGCAATGTGGAGAAATTACTGTTTGTGCATTTACAATATTCATTGATTTTTACCATTGAAAAACGTCCAGAAATGATTGAAGCTACTGACTGAATGAAAGTAGCTGGCATCTCACTCTCTTTGAATCTTCTTTATCATGCTAAGAGGAGCAGGAAAAAGCAAAAAATTTCAGACTTGCACCTTGCAATGCGGAGAAATTACTGTTTGTGCATTTACAATATTCATTGATTTTTGCCATTGAAAAACATCGTTATTCATATACCAGAAATGTTTGAAGCTACTGACTGAATGAAAGGAGCTGGCATCTCACTCTCTTTGAATCTTCTTTATCATGCTAAGAGGAGCAGGAAAAAGCAAAAAATTTCAGAATTGCACCTTGCAATGCGGAGAAATTACTGTTTGTGCATTTACAATATTCATTGATTTTTGCCATTGAAAAACATCATGTTATTCATATACCAGAAATGTTTGAAGCTACTGACTGAATGAAAGGAGCTGGCATCTCACTCTCTTTGAATCTTCTTTATCATGCTAAGAGGAGCAGGAAAAAGCAAAAAATTTCAGAATTGCACCTTGCAATGTGGAGAAATTACTGTTTGTGCATTTACAATATTCATTGATTTTTACCATTGAAAAACGTCCAGAAATGATTGAAGCTACTGACTGAATGAAAGTAGCTGGCATCTCACTCTCTTTGAATCTTCTTTATCATGCTAAGAGGAGCAGGAAAAAGCAAAAAATTTCAGACTTGCACCTTGCAATGCGGAGAAATTACTGTTTGTGCATTTACAATATTCATTGATTTTTGCCATTGAAAAACATCATGTTATTCATATACCAGAAATGTTTGAAGCTACTGACTGAATGAAAGGAGCTGGCATCTCACTCTCTTTGAATCTTCTTTATCATGCTAAGAGGAGCAGGAAAAAGCAAAAAATTTCAGAATTGCACCTTGCAATGCGGAGAAATTACTGTTTGTGCATTTACAATATTCATTGATTTTTGCCATTGAAAAACATCATGTTATTCATATACCAGAAATGATTGAAGCTACTGACTGAATGAAAGGAGCTGGCATCTCACTCTCTTTGAATCTTCTTTATCATGCTAAGAGGAGCAGGAAAAAGTAAAAAATTTCAGAATTGCACCTTGCAATGCGGAGAAATTACTGTTTGTGCATTTATAATATTCAATGATTTTTGCCATTGAAAAACGTCCAGAAATGATTGAAGCTACTGACTGAACGAAAGGAGCTGGCATCTCACTCTCTTTGAATCTTCTTTATCATGCTGAGGAGCAGGAAAAAGCAAAAAATTTCAGAATTGCACCTTGCAATGCGGAGAAATTACTGTTTGTGCATTTACAATATTCATTGATTTTTGCCATTGAAAAACATCCAGAAATGATTGAAGCTACTGACTGAATGAAAGGAGCTGGCATCTCACTCTCTTTGAATCTTCTTTATCATGCTAAGAGGAGCAGGAAAAAGCAAAAAATTTCAGAATTGCACCTTGCAATGCGGAGAAATTACTGTTTGTGCATTTACAATATTCATTGATTTTTGCCATTGAAAAACATCATGTTATTCATATACCAGAAATGTTTGAAGCTACTGACTGAATGAAAGGAGCTGGCACCCCACTCTCTTTGAATCTTCTTTATCATGCTAAGAGGAGCGGGAAAAAGCAAAAAATTTCAGAATTGCACCTTGCAATGCGGAGAAATTACTGTTTGTGCATTTACAATATTCATTGATTTTTGCCATTGAAAAACATCCAGAAATGATTGAAGCTACTGACTGAATGAAAGGAGCTGGCATCTCACTCTCTTTGAATCTTCTTTATCATGCTAAGAGGAGCAGGAAAAAGCAAAAAATTTCAGAATTGCACCTTGCAATGCGGAGAAATTACTGTTTGTGCATTTACAATATTCATTGATTTTTGCCATTGAAAAACATCATGTTATTCATATACCAGAAATGTTTGAAGCTACTGACTGAATGAAAGGAGCTGACATCTCACTCTCTTTGAATCTTCTTTATCATGCTAAGAGGAGCAGGAAAAAGCAAAAAATTTCAGAATTGCACCTTGCAATGCGGAGAAATTACTGTTTGTGCATTTACAATATTCATTGATTTTTGCCATTGAAAAACGTCCAGAAATGATTGAAGCTACTGACTGAATGAAAGGAGCTGGCATCTCACTCTCTTTGAATCTTCTTTATCATGCTAAGAGGAGCAGGAAAAAGCAAAAAATTTCAGAATTGCACCTTGCAATGCGGAGAAATTACTGTTTGTGCATTTACAATATTCATTGATTTTTGCCATTGAAAAACATGTTATTCATATACCAGAAATGTTTGAAGCTACTGACTGAATGAAAGGAGCTGGCACCTCACTCTCTTTGAATCTTCTTTATCATGCTAAGAGTAGCAGGAAAAAGCAAAAAATTTCAGAATTGCACCTTGCAATGCGGAGAAATTACTGTTTGTGCATTTACAATATTCATTGATTTTTGCCATTGAAAAACATCATGTTATTCATATACCAGAAATGTTTGAAGCTACTGACTGAATGAAAGGAGCTGGCATCTCACTCTCTTTGAATCTTCTTTATCATGCTAAGAGGAGCAGGAAAAAGCAAAAAATTTCAGAATTGCACCTTGCAATGTGGAGAAATTACTGTTTGTGCATTTACAATATTCATTGATTTTTACCATTGAAAAACGTCCAGAAATGATTGAAGCTACTGACTGAATGAAAGTAGCTGGCATCTCACTCTCTTTGAATCTTCTTTATCATGCTAAGAGGAGCAGGAAAAAGCAAAAAATTTCAGACTTGCACCTTGCAATGCGGAGAAATTACTGTTTGTGCATTTACAATATTCATTGATTTTTGCCATTGAAAAACATCATGTTATTCATATACCAGAAATGATTGAAGCTACTGACTGAATGAAAGGAGCTGGCATCTCACTCTCTTTGAATCTTCTTTATCATGCTAAGAGGAGCAGGAAAAAGTAAAAAAAATTTCAGAATTGCACCTTGCAATGCGGAGAAATTACTGTTTGTGCATTTATAATATTCAATGATTTTTGCCATTGAAAAACGTCCTGAAATGATTGAAGCTACTGACTGAACGAAAGGAGCTGGCATCTCACTCTCTTTGAATCTTCTTTATCATGCTAAGAGGAGCAGGAAAAAGCAAAAAATTTCAGAATTGCACCTTGCAATGCGGAGAAATTACTGTTTGTGCATTTACAATATTCATTGATTTTTGCCATTGAAAAACATCATGTTATTCATATACCAGAAATGTTTGAAGCTACTGACTGAATGAAAGGAGCTGACATCTCACTCTCTTTGAATCTTCTTTATCATGCTAAGAAGAGCAGGAAAAAGCAAAAAATTTCAGAATTGCACCTTGCAATGCGGAGAAATTACTGTTTGTGCATTTACAATATTCATTGATTTTTGCCAATGAAAAACATCCAGAAATGATTGAAGCTACTGACTGAATGAAAGGAGCTGGCATCTCACTCTCTTTGAATCTTCTTTATCATGCTAAGAGGAGCAGGAAAAAGCAAAAAATTTCAGAATTGCACCTTGCAATGCGGAGAAATTACTGTTTGTGCATTTACAATATTCATTGATTTTTGCCATTGAAAAACATCATGTTATTCATATACCAGAAATGTTTGAAGCTACTGACTGAATGAAAGGAGCTGGCATCTCACTCTCTTTGAATCTTCTTTATCATGCTAAGAGGAGCAGGAAAAAGCAAAAAATTTCAGAATTGCACCTTGCAATGCGGAGAAATTACTGTTTGTGCATTTACAATATTCATTGATTTTTGCCATTGAAAAACGTCCAGAAATGATTGAAGGTACTGACTGAATGAAAGGAGCTGGCATCTCACTCTCTTTGAATCTTCTTTATCATGCTAAGAGGAGCAGGAAAAAGCAAAAAATTTCAGAATTGCACCTTGCAATGCGGAGAAATTACTGTTTGTGCATTTACAATATTCATTGGTTTTTGCCATTGAAAAACGTCCAGAAATGATTGAAGCTACTGACTGAATGAAAGGAGCTGGCATCTCACTCTCTTTGAATCTTCTTTATCATGCTAAGAGGAGCAGGAAAAAGCAAAAAATTTCAGAATTGCACCTTGCAATGCGGAGAAATTACAGTTTGTGCATTTACAATATTCATTGATTTTTGCCATTGAAAAACATCCAGAAATGATTGAAGCTACTGACTGAATGAAAGGAGCTGGCATCTCACTCTCTTTGAATCTTCTTTATCATGCTAAGAGGAGCAGGAAAAAGCAAAAAATTTCAGAATTGCACCTTGCAATGCGGAGAAATTACTGTTTGTGCATTTACAATATTCATTGATTTTTGCCATTGAAAAACATCATGTTATTCATATACCAGAAATGTTTGAAGCTACTGACTGAATGAAAGGAGCTGGCATCTCACTCTCTTTGAATCTTCTTTATCATGCTAAGAGGAGCAGGAAAAAGCAAAAAATTTCAGAATTGCACCTTGCAATGTGGAGAAATTACTGTTTGTGCATTTACAATATTCATTGATTTTTACCATTGAAAAACGTCCAGAAATGATTGAAGCTACTGACTGAATGAAAGTAGCTGGCATCTCACTCTCTTTGAATCTTCTTTATCATGCTAAGAGGAGCAGGAAAAAGCAAAAAATTTCAGACTTGCACCTTGCAATGCGGAGAAATTACTGTTTGTGCATTTACAATATTCATTGATTTTTGCCATTGAAAAACATCATGTTATTCATATACCAGAAATGTTTGAAGCTACTGACTGAATGAAAGGAGCTGGCATCTCACTCTCTTTGAATCTTCTTTATCATGCTAAGAGGAGCAGGAAAAAGCAAAAAATTTCAGAATTGCACCTTGCAATGCGGAGAAATTACTGTTTGTGCATTTACAATATTCATTGATTTTTGCCATTGAAAAACATCATGTTATTCATATACCAGAAATGTTTGAAGCTACTGACTGAATGAAAGGAGCTGGCATCTCACTCTCTGTGAATCTTCTTTATCATGCTAAGAGGAGCAGGAAAAAGCAAAAAATTTCAGAATTGCACCTTGCAATGTGGAGAAATTACTGTTTGTGCATTTACAATATTCATTGATTTTTACCATTGAAAAACGTCCAGAAATGATTGAAGCTACTGACTGAATGAAAGTAGCTGGCATCTCACTCTCTTTGAATCTTCTTTATCATGCTAAGAGGAGCAGGAAAAAGCAAAAAATTTCAGACTTGCACCTTGCAATGCGGAGAAATTACTGTTTGTGCATTTACAATATTCATTGATTTTTGCCATTGAAAAACATCATGTTATTCATATACCAGAAATGTTTGAAGCTACTGACTGAATGAAAGGAGCTGGCATCTCACTCTCTTTGAATCTTCTTTATCATGCTAAGAGGAGCAGGAAAAAGCAAAAAATTTCAGAATTGCACCTTGCAATGCGGAGAAATTACTGTTTGTGCATTTACAATATTCATTGATTTTTGCCATTGAAAAACATCATGTTATTCATATACCAGAAATGATTGAAGCTACTGACTGAATGAAAGGAGCTGGCATCTCACTCTCTTTGAATCTTCTTTATCATGCTAAGAGGAGCAGGAAAAAGTAAAAAATTTCAGAATTGCACCTTGCAATGCGGAGAAATTACTGTTTGTGCATTTATAATATTCAATGATTTTTGCCATTGAAAAACGTCCAGAAATGATTGAAGCTACTGACTGAACGAAAGGAGCTGGCATCTCACTCTCTTTGAATCTTCTTTATCATGCTAAGAGGAGCAGGAAAAAGCAAAAAATTTCAGAATTGCACCTTGCAATGCGGAGAAATTACTGTTTGTGCATTTACAATATTCATTGATTTTTGCCATTGAAAAACATCCAGAAATGATTGAAGCTACTGACTGAATGAAAGGAGCTGGCATCTCACTCTCTTTGAATCTTCTTTATCATGCTAAGAGGAGCAGGAAAAAGCAAAAAATTTCAGAATTGCACCTTGCAATGCGGAGAAATTACTGTTTGTGCATTTACAATATTCATTGATTTTTGCCATTGAAAAACATCATGTTATTCATATACCAGAAATGATTGAAGCTACTGACTGAATGAAAGGAGCTGGCATCTCACTCTCTTTGAATCTTCTTTATCATGCTAAGAGGAGCAGGAAAAAGTAAAAAATTTCAGAATTGCACCTTGCAATGCGGAGAAATTACTGTTTGTGCATTTATAATATTCAATGATTTTTGCCATTGAAAAACGTCCGGAAATGATTGAAGCTACTGACTGAACGAAAGGAGCTGGCATCTCACTCTCTTTGAATCTTCTTTATCATGCTAAGAGGAGCAGGAAAAAGCAAAAAATTTCAGAATTGCACCTTGCAATGCGGAGAAATTACTGTTTGTGCATTTACAATATTCATTGATTTTTGCCATTGAAAAACATCCAGAAATGATTGAAGCTACTGACTGAATGAAAGGAGCTGGCATCTCACTCTCTTTGAATCTTCTTTATCATGCTAAGAGGAGCAGGAAAAAGCAAAAAATTTCAGAATTGCACCTTGCAATGCGGAGAAATTACTGTTTGTGCATTTACAATATTCATTGATTTTTGCCATTGAAAAACATCATGTTATTCATATACCAGAAATGTTTGAAGCTACTGACTGAATGAAAGGAGCTGACATCTCACTCTCTTTGAATCTTCTTTATCATGCTAAGAGGAGCAGGAAAAAGCAAAAAATTTCAGAATTGCACCTTGCAATGCGGAGAAATTGCTGTTTGTGCATTTACAATATTCATTGATTTTTGCCATTGAAAAACGTCCAGAAATGATTGAAGCTACTGACTGAATGAAAGGAGCTGGCATCTCACTCTCTTTGAATCTTCTTTATCATGCTAAGAGGAGCAGGAAAAAGCAAAAAATTTCAGAATTGCACCTTGCAATGCGGAGAAATTACTGTTTGTGCATTTACAATATTCATTGATTTTTGCCATTGAAAAACATGTTATTCATATACCAGAAATGTTTGAAGCTACTGACTGAATGAAAGGAGCTGGCACCTCACTCTCTTTGAATCTTCTTTATCATGCTAAGAGGAGCGGGAAAAAGCAAAAAATTTCAGAATTGCACCTTGCAATGCGGAGAAATTACTGTTTGTGCATTTACAATATTCATTGATTTTTGCCATTGAAAAACGTCCAGAAATGATTGAAGGTACTGACTGAATGAAAGGAGCTGGCATCTCACTCTCTTTGAATCTTCTTTATCATGCTAAGAGGAGCAGGAAAAAGCAAAAAATTTCAGAATTGCACCTTGCAATGCGGAGAAATTACTGTTTGTGCATTTACAATATTCATTGGTTTTTGCCATTGAAAAACGTCCAGAAATGATTGAAGCTACTGACTGAATGAAAGGAGCTGGCATCTCACTCTCTTTGAATCTTCTTTATCATGCTAAGAGGAGCAGGAAAAAGCAAAAAATTTCAGAATTGCACCTTGCAATGCGGAGAAATTACAGTTTGTGCATTTACAATATTCATTGATTTTTGCCATTGAAAAACATCCAGAAATGATTGAAGCTACTGACTGAATGAAAGGAGCTGGCATCTCACTCTCTTTGAATCTTCTTTATCATGCTAAGAGGAGCAGGAAAAAGCAAAAAATTTCAGAATTGCACCTTGCAATGCGGAGAAATTACTGTTTGTGCATTTACAATATTCATTGATTTTTGCCATTGAAAAACATCATGTTATTCATATACCAGAAATGTTTGAAGCTACTGACTGAATGAAAGGAGCTGGCATCTCACTCTCTTTGAATCTTCTTTATCATGCTAAGAGGAGCAGGAAAAAGCAAAAAATTTCAGAATTGCACCTTGCAATGTGGAGAAATTACTGTTTGTGCATTTACAATATTCATTGATTTTTACCATTGAAAAACGTCCAGAAATGATTGAAGCTACTGACTGAATGAAAGTAACTGGCATCTCACTCTCTTTGAATCTTCTTTATCATGCTAAGAGGAGCAGGAAAAAGCAAAAAATTTCAGACTTGCACCTTGCAATGCGGAGAAATTACTGTTTGTGCATTTACAATATTCATTGATTTTTGCCATTGAAAAACATCATGTTATTCATATACCAGAAATGTTTGAAGCTACTGACTGAATGAAAGGAGCTGACATCTCACTCTCTTTGAATCTTCTTTATCATGCTAAGAGGAGCAGGAAAAAGCAAAAAATTTCAGAATTGCACCTTGCAATGCGGAGAAATTACTGTTTGTGCATTTACAATATTCATTGATTTTTGCCATTGAAAAACGTCCAGAAATGATTGAAGCTACTGACTGAATGAAAGGAGCTGGCATCTCACTCTCTTTGAATCTTCTTTATCATGCTAAGAGGAGCAGGAAAAAGCAAAAAATTTCAGAATTGCACCTTGCAATGCGGAGAAATTACTGTTTGTGCATTTACAATATTCATTGATTTTTGCCATTGAAAAACATGTTATTCATATACCAGAAATGTTTGAAGCTACTGACTGAATGAAAGGAGCTGGCACCTCACTCTCTTTGAATCTTCTTTATCATGCTAAGAGTAGCAGGAAAAAGCAAAAAATTTCAGAATTGCACCTTGCAATGCGGAGAAATTACTGTTTGTGCATTTACAATATTCATTGATTTTTGCCATTGAAAAACATCATGTTATTCATATACCAGAAATGTTTGAAGCTACTGACTGAATGAAAGGAGCTGGCATCTCACTCTCTTTGAATCTTCTTTATCATGCTAAGAGGAGCAGGAAAAAGCAAAAAATTTCAGAATTGCACCTTGCAATGTGGAGAAATTACTGTTTGTGCATTTACAATATTCATTGATTTTTACCATTGAAAAACGTCCAGAAATGATTGAAGCTACTGACTGAATGAAAGTAGCTGGCATCTCACTCTCTTTGAATCTTCTTTATCATGCTAAGAGGAGCAGGAAAAAGCAAAAAATTTCAGACTTGCACCTTGCAATGCGGAGAAATTACTGTTTGTGCATTTACAATATTCATTGATTTTTGCCATTGAAAAACATCATGTTATTCATATACCAGAAATGATTGAAGCTACTGACTGAATGAAAGGAGCTGGCATCTCACTCTCTTTGAATCTTCTTTATCATGCTAAGAGGAGCAGGAAAAAGTAAAAAAAATTTCAGAATTGCACCTTGCAATGCGGAGAAATTACTGTTTGTGCATTTATAATATTCAATGATTTTTGCCATTGAAAAACGTCCTGAAATGATTGAAGCTACTGACTGAACGAAAGGAGCTGGCATCTCACTCTCTTTGAATCTTCTTTATCATGCTAAGAGGAGCAGGAAAAAGCAAAAAATTTCAGAATTGCACCTTGCAATGCGGAGAAATTACTGTTTGTGCATTTACAATATTCATTGATTTTTGCCATTGAAAAACATCATGTTATTCATATACCAGAAATGTTTGAAGCTACTGACTGAATGAAAGGAGCTGACATCTCACTCTCTTTGAATCTTCTTTATCATGCTAAGAAGAGCAGGAAAAAGCAAAAAATTTCAGAATTGCACCTTGCAATGCGGAGAAATTACTGTTTGTGCATTTACAATATTCATTGATTTTTGCCAATGAAAAACATCCAGAAATGATTGAAGCTACTGACTGAATGAAAGGAGCTGGCATCTCACTCTCTTTGAATCTTCTTTATCATGCTAAGAGGAGCAGGAAAAAGCAAAAAATTTCAGAATTGCACCTTGCAATGCGGAGAAATTACTGTTTGTGCATTTACAATATTCATTGATTTTTGCCATTGAAAAACATCATGTTATTCATATACCAGAAATGTTTGAAGCTACTGACTGAATGAAAGGAGCTGGCATCTCACTCTCTTTGAATCTTCTTTATCATGCTAAGAGGAGCAGGAAAAAGCAAAAAATTTCAGAATTGCACCTTGCAATGCGGAGAAATTACTGTTTGTGCATTTACAATATTCATTGATTTTTGCCATTGAAAAACGTCCAGAAATGATTGAAGGTACTGACTGAATGAAAGGAGCTGGCATCTCACTCTCTTTGAATCTTCTTTATCATGCTAAGAGGAGCAGGAAAAAGCAAAAAATTTCAGAATTGCACCTTGCAATGCGGAGAAATTACTGTTTGTGCATTTACAATATTCATTGGTTTTTGCCATTGAAAAACGTCCAGAAATGATTGAAGCTACTGACTGAATGAAAGGAGCTGGCATCTCACTCTCTTTGAATCTTCTTTATCATGCTAAGAGGAGCAGGAAAAAGCAAAAAATTTCAGAATTGCACCTTGCAATGCGGAGAAATTACAGTTTGTGCATTTACAATATTCATTGATTTTTGCCATTGAAAAACATCCAGAAATGATTGAAGCTACTGACTGAATGAAAGGAGCTGGCATCTCACTCTCTTTGAATCTTCTTTATCATGCTAAGAGGAGCAGGAAAAAGCAAAAAATTTCAGAATTGCACCTTGCAATGCGGAGAAATTACTGTTTGTGCATTTACAATATTCATTGATTTTTGCCATTGAAAAACATCATGTTATTCATATACCAGAAATGTTTGAAGCTACTGACTGAATGAAAGGAGCTGGCATCTCACTCTCTTTGAATCTTCTTTATCATGCTAAGAGGAGCAGGAAAAAGCAAAAAATTTCAGAATTGCACCTTGCAATGTGGAGAAATTACTGTTTGTGCATTTACAATATTCATTGATTTTTACCATTGAAAAACGTCCAGAAATGATTGAAGCTACTGACTGAATGAAAGTAGCTGGCATCTCACTCTCTTTGAATCTTCTTTATCATGCTAAGAGGAGCAGGAAAAAGCAAAAAATTTCAGACTTGCACCTTGCAATGCGGAGAAATTACTGTTTGTGCATTTACAATATTCATTGATTTTTGCCATTGAAAAACATCATGTTATTCATATACCAGAAATGTTTGAAGCTACTGACTGAATGAAAGGAGCTGGCATCTCACTCTCTTTGAATCTTCTTTATCATGCTAAGAGGAGCAGGAAAAAGCAAAAAATTTCAGAATTGCACCTTGCAATGCGGAGAAATTACTGTTTGTGCATTTACAATATTCATTGATTTTTGCCATTGAAAAACATCATGTTATTCATATACCAGAAATGTTTGAAGCTACTGACTGAATGAAAGGAGCTGGCATCTCACTCTCTGTGAATCTTCTTTATCATGCTAAGAGGAGCAGGAAAAAGCAAAAAATTTCAGAATTGCACCTTGCAATGTGGAGAAATTACTGTTTGTGCATTTACAATATTCATTGATTTTTACCATTGAAAAACGTCCAGAAATGATTGAAGCTACTGACTGAATGAAAGTAGCTGGCATCTCACTCTCTTTGAATCTTCTTTATCATGCTAAGAGGAGCAGGAAAAAGCAAAAAATTTCAGACTTGCACCTTGCAATGCGGAGAAATTACTGTTTGTGCATTTACAATATTCATTGATTTTTGCCATTGAAAAACATCATGTTATTCATATACCAGAAATGTTTGAAGCTACTGACTGAATGAAAGGAGCTGGCATCTCACTCTCTTTGAATCTTCTTTATCATGCTAAGAGGAGCAGGAAAAAGCAAAAAATTTCAGAATTGCACCTTGCAATGCGGAGAAATTACTGTTTGTGCATTTACAATATTCATTGATTTTTGCCATTGAAAAACATCATGTTATTCATATACCAGAAATGATTGAAGCTACTGACTGAATGAAAGGAGCTGGCATCTCACTCTCTTTGAATCTTCTTTATCATGCTAAGAGGAGCAGGAAAAAGTAAAAAATTTCAGAATTGCACCTTGCAATGCGGAGAAATTACTGTTTGTGCATTTATAATATTCAATGATTTTTGCCATTGAAAAACGTCCAGAAATGATTGAAGCTACTGACTGAACGAAAGGAGCTGGCATCTCACTCTCTTTGAATCTTCTTTATCATGCTAAGAGGAGCAGGAAAAAGCAAAAAATTTCAGAATTGCACCTTGCAATGCGGAGAAATTACTGTTTGTGCATTTACAATATTCATTGATTTTTGCCATTGAAAAACATCCAGAAATGATTGAAGCTACTGACTGAATGAAAGGAGCTGGCATCTCACTCTCTTTGAATCTTCTTTATCATGCTAAGAGGAGCAGGAAAAAGCAAAAAATTTCAGAATTGCACCTTGCAATGCGGAGAAATTACTGTTTGTGCATTTACAATATTCATTGATTTTTGCCATTGAAAAACATCATGTTATTCATATACCAGAAATGATTGAAGCTACTGACTGAATGAAAGGAGCTGGCATCTCACTCTCTTTGAATCTTCTTTATCATGCTAAGAGGAGCAGGAAAAAGTAAAAAATTTCAGAATTGCACCTTGCAATGCGGAGAAATTACTGTTTGTGCATTTATAATATTCAATGATTTTTGCCATTGAAAAACGTCCGGAAATGATTGAAGCTACTGACTGAACGAAAGGAGCTGGCATCTCACTCTCTTTGAATCTTCTTTATCATGCTAAGAGGAGCAGGAAAAAGCAAAAAATTTCAGAATTGCACCTTGCAATGCGGAGAAATTACTGTTTGTGCATTTACAATATTCATTGATTTTTGCCATTGAAAAACATCCAGAAATGATTGAAGCTACTGACTGAATGAAAGGAGCTGGCATCTCACTCTCTTTGAATCTTCTTTATCATGCTAAGAGGAGCAGGAAAAAGCAAAAAATTTCAGAATTGCACCTTGCAATGCGGAGAAATTACTGTTTGTGCATTTACAATATTCATTGATTTTTGCCATTGAAAAACATCATGTTATTCATATACCAGAAATGTTTGAAGCTACTGACTGAATGAAAGGAGCTGACATCTCACTCTCTTTGAATCTTCTTTATCATGCTAAGAGGAGCAGGAAAAAGCAAAAAATTTCAGAATTGCACCTTGCAATGCGGAGAAATTGCTGTTTGTGCATTTACAATATTCATTGATTTTTGCCATTGAAAAACGTCCAGAAATGATTGAAGCTACTGACTGAATGAAAGGAGCTGGCATCTCACTCTCTTTGAATCTTCTTTATCATGCTAAGAGGAGCAGGAAAAAGCAAAAAATTTCAGAATTGCACCTTGCAATGCGGAGAAATTACTGTTTGTGCATTTACAATATTCATTGATTTTTGCCATTGAAAAACATGTTATTCATATACCAGAAATGTTTGAAGCTACTGACTGAATGAAAGGAGCTGGCACCTCACTCTCTTTGAATCTTCTTTATCATGCTAAGAGGAGCGGGAAAAAGCAAAAAATTTCAGAATTGCACCTTGCAATGCGGAGAAATTACTGTTTGTGCATTTACAATATTCATTGATTTTTGCCATTGAAAAACGTCCAGAAATGATTGAAGGTACTGACTGAATGAAAGGAGCTGGCATCTCACTCTCTTTGAATCTTCTTTATCATGCTAAGAGGAGCAGGAAAAAGCAAAAAATTTCAGAATTGCACCTTGCAATGCGGAGAAATTACTGTTTGTGCATTTACAATATTCATTGGTTTTTGCCATTGAAAAACGTCCAGAAATGATTGAAGCTACTGACTGAATGAAAGGAGCTGGCATCTCACTCTCTTTGAATCTTCTTTATCATGCTAAGAGGAGCAGGAAAAAGCAAAAAATTTCAGAATTGCACCTTGCAATGCGGAGAAATTACAGTTTGTGCATTTACAATATTCATTGATTTTTGCCATTGAAAAACATCCAGAAATGATTGAAGCTACTGACTGAATGAAAGGAGCTGGCATCTCACTCTCTTTGAATCTTCTTTATCATGCTAAGAGGAGCAGGAAAAAGCAAAAAATTTCAGAATTGCACCTTGCAATGCGGAGAAATTACTGTTTGTGCATTTACAATATTCATTGATTTTTGCCATTGAAAAACATCATGTTATTCATATACCAGAAATGTTTGAAGCTACTGACTGAATGAAAGGAGCTGGCATCTCACTCTCTTTGAATCTTCTTTATCATGCTAAGAGGAGCAGGAAAAAGCAAAAAATTTCAGAATTGCACCTTGCAATGTGGAGAAATTACTGTTTGTGCATTTACAATATTCATTGATTTTTACCATTGAAAAACGTCCAGAAATGATTGAAGCTACTGACTGAATGAAAGTAACTGGCATCTCACTCTCTTTGAATCTTCTTTATCATGCTAAGAGGAGCAGGAAAAAGCAAAAAATTTCAGACTTGCACCTTGCAATGCGGAGAAATTACTGTTTGTGCATTTACAATATTCATTGATTTTTGCCATTGAAAAACATCATGTTATTCATATACCAGAAATGTTTGAAGCTACTGACTGAATGAAAGGAGCTGGCATCTCACTCTCTTTGAATCTTCTTTATCATGCTAAGAGGAGCAGGAAAAAGCAAAAAATTTCAGAATTGCACCTTGCAATGCGGAGAAATTACTGTTTGTGCATTTACAATATTCATTGATTTTTGCCATTGAAAAACGTCCAGAAATGATTGAAGCTACTGACTGAATGAAAGGAGCTGGCATCTCACTCTCTTTGAATCTTCTTTATCATGCTAAGAGGAGCAGGAAAAAGCAAAAAATTTCAGAATTGCACCTTGCAATGCGGAGAAATTACTGTTTGTGCATTTACAATATTCATTGATTTTTGCCATTGAAAAACGTCCAGAAATGATTGAAGCTACTGACTGAATGAAAGGAGCTGGCATCTCACTCTCTTTGAATCTTCTTTATCATGCTAAGAGGAGCAGGAAAAATCAAAAAATTTCAGAATTGCACCTTGCAATGCGGAGAAATTACTGTTTGTGCATTTACAATATTCATTGATTTTTGCCATTGAAAAACATGTTATTCATATACCAGAAATGTTTGAAGCTACTGACTGAATGAAAGGAGCTGGCACCTCACTCTCTTTGAATCTTCTTTATCATGCTAAGAGGAGCGGGAAAAAGCAAAAAATTTCAGAATTGCACCTTGCAATGCGGAGAAATTACTGTTTGTGCATTTACAATATTCATTGATTTTTGCCATTGAAAAACATCCAGAAATGATTGAAGGTACTGACTGAATGAAAGGAGCTGGCATCTCACTCTCTTTGAATCTTCTTTATCATGCTAAGAGGAGCAGGAAAAAGCAAAAAATTTCAGAATTGCACCTTGCAATGCGGAGAAATTACTGTTTGTGCATTTACAATATTCATTGATTTTTGCCACTGAAAAACATCCAGAAATGATTGAAGCTACTGACTGAATGAAAGGAGCTGGCATCTCACTCTCTTTGAATCTTCTTTACCATGCTAAGAGGAGCAGGAAAAAGCAAAAAATTTCAGAATTGCACCTTGCAATGCGGAGAAATTACAGTTTGTGCATTTACAATATTCATTGATTTTTGCCATTGAAAAACATCCAGAAATGATTGAAGCTACTGACTGAATGAAAGGAGCTGGCATCTCACTCTCTTTGAATCTTCTTTATCATGCTAAGAGGAGCAGGAAAAAGCAAAAAATTTCAGAATTGCACCTTGCAATGCGGAGAAATTACTGTTTGTGCATTTACAATATTCATTGATTTTTGCCATTGAAAAACATCATGTTATTCATATACCAGAAATGTTTGAAGCTACTGACTGAATGAAAGGAGCTGGCATCTCACCCTCTTTGAATCTTCTTTATCATGCTAAGAGGAGCAGGAAAAAGCAAAAAATTTCAGAATTGCACCTTGCAATGTGGAGAAATTACTGTTTGTGCATTTACAATATTCATTGATTTTTACCATTGAAAAACGTCCAGAAATGATTGAAGCTACTGACTGAATGAAAGTAGCTGGCATCTCACTCTCTTTGAATCTTCTTTATCATGCTAAGAGGAGCAGGAAAAAGCAAAAAATTTCAGACTTGCACCTTGCAATGCGGAGAAATTACTGTTTGTGCATTTACAATATTCATTTATTTTTGCCATTGAAAAACATCATGTTATTCATATACCAGAAATGTTTGAAGCTACTGACTGAATGAAAGGAGCTGGCATCTCACTCTCTTTGAATCTTCTTTATCATGCTAAGAGGAGCAGGAAAAAGCAAAAAATTTCAGAATTGCACCTTGCAATGCGGAGAAATTACTGTTTGTGCATTTACAATATTCATTGATTTTTGCCATTGAAAAACATCCAGAAATGATTGAAGCTACTGACTGAATGAAAGGAGCTGGCATCTCACTCTCTTTGAATCTTCTTTATCATGCTAAGAGGAGCAGGAAAAAGCAAAAAATTTCAGAATTGCACCTTGCAATGCGGAGAAATTACTGTTTGTGCATTTACAATATTCATTGATTTTTGCCATTGAAAAACATCATGTTATTCATATACCAGAAATGTTTGAAGCTACTGACTGAATGAAAGGAGCTGACATCTCACTCTCTTTGAATCTTCTTTATCATGCTAAGAGGAGCAGGAAAAAGCAAAAAATTTCAGAATTGCACCTTGCAATGCGGAGAAATTACTGTTTGTGCATTTACAATATTCATTGATTTTTGCCATTGAAAAACATCCAGAAATGATTGAAGCTACTGACTGAATGAAAGGAGCTGGCATCTCACTCTCTTTGAATCTTCTTTATCATGCTAAGAGGAGCAGGAAAAAGCAAAAAATTTCAGAATTGCACCTTGCAATGCGGAGAAATTACTGTTTGTGCATTTACAATATTCATTGATTTTTGCCATTGAAAAACATCATGTTATTCATATACCAGAAATGTTTGAAGCTACTGACTGAATGAAAGGAGCTGGCATCTCACTCTCTTTGAATCTTCTTTATCATGCTAAGAGGAGCAGGAAAAAGCAAAAAATTTCAGAATTGCACCTTGCAATGCGGAGAAATTACTGTTTGTGCATTTACAATATTCATTGATTTTTGCCATTGAAAAACGTCCAGAAATGATTGAAGGTACTGACTGAATGAAAGGAGCTGGCATCTCACTCTCTTTGAATCTTCTTTATCATGCTAAGAGGAGCAGGAAAAAGCAAAAAATTTCAGAATTGCACCTTGCAATGCGGAGAAATTACTGTTTGTGCATTTACAATATTCATTGGTTTTTGCCATTGAAAAACGTCCAGAAATGATTGAAGCTACTGACTGAATGAAAGGAGCTGGCATCTCACTCTCTTTGAATCTTCTTTATCATGCTAAGAGGAGCAGGAAAAAGCAAAAAATTTCAGAATTGCACCTTGCAATGCGGAGAAATTACTGTTTGTGCATTTACAATATTCATTGATTTTTACCATTGAAAAACGTCCAGAAATGATTGAAGCTACTGACTGAATGAAAGTAGCTGGCATCTCACTCTCTTTGAATCTTCTTTATCATGCTAAGAGGAGCAGGAAAAAGCAAAAAATTTCAGACTTGCACCTTGCAATGCGGAGAAATTACTGTTTGTGCATTTACAATATTCATTGATTTTTGCCATTGAAAAACATCATGTTATTCATATACCAGAAATGTTTGAAGCTACTGACTGAATGAAAGGAGCTGGCATCTCACTCTCTTTGAATCTTCTTTATCATGCTAAGAGGAGCAGGAAAAAGCAAAAAATTTCAGAATTGCACCTTGCAATGCGGAGAAATTACTGTTTGTGCATTTACAATATTCATTGATTTTTGCCATTGAAAAACATCATGTTATTCATATACCAGAAATGTTTGAAGCTACTGACTGAATGAAAGGAGCTGGCATCTCACTCTCTTTGAATCTTCTTTATCATGCTAAGAGGAGCAGGAAAAAGCAAAAAATTTCAGAATTGCACCTTGCAATGTGGAGAAATTACTGTTTGTGCATTTACAATATTCATTGATTTTTACCATTGAAAAACGTCCAGAAATGATTGAAGCTACTGACTGAATGAAAGTAGCTGGCATCTCACTCTCTTTGAATCTTCTTTATCATGCTAAGAGGAGCAGGAAAAAGCAAAAAATTTCAGACTTGCACCTTGCAATGCGGAGAAATTACTGTTTGTGCATTTACAATATTCATTGATTTTTGCCATTGAAAAACATCATGTTACTCATATACCAGAAATGTTTGAAGCTACTGACTGAATGAAAGGAGCTGGCATCTCACTCTCTTTGAATCTTCTTTATCATGCTAAGAGGAGCAGGAAAAAGCAAAAAATTTCAGAATTGCACCTTGCAATGCGGAGAAATTACTGTTTGTGCATTTACAATATTCATTGATTTTTGCCATTGAAAAACATCATGTTATTCATATACCAGAAATGATTGAAGCTACTGACTGAATGAAAGGAGCTGGCATCTCACTCTCTTTGAATCTTCTTTATCATGCTAAGAGGAGCAGGAAAAAGTAAAAAATTTCAGAATTGCACCTTGCAATGCGGAGAAATTACTGTTTGTGCATTTATAATATTCAATGATTTTTGCCATTGAAAAACGTCCAGAAATGATTGAAGCTACTGACTGAACGAAAGGAGCTGGCATCTCACTCTCTTTGAATCTTCTTTATCATGCTAAGAGGAGCAGGAAAAAGCAAAAAATTTCAGAATTGCACCTTGCAATGCGGAGAAATTACTGTTTGTGCATTTACAATATTCATTGATTTTTGCCATTGAAAAACATCCAGAAATGATTGAAGCTACTGACTGAATGAAAGGAGCTGGCATCTCACTCTCTTTGAATCTTCTTTATCATGCTAAGAGGAGCAGGAAAAAGCAAAAAATTTCAGAATTGCACCTTGCAATGCGGAGAAATTACTGTTTGTGCATTTACAATATTCATTGATTTTTGCCATTGAAAAACATCATGTTATTCATATACCAGAAATGTTTGAAGCTACTGACTGAATGAAAGGAGCTGACATCTCACTCTCTTTGAATCTTCTTTATCATGCTAAGAGGAGCAGGAAAAAGCAAAAAATTTCAGAATTGCACCTTGCAATGCGGAGAAATTACTGTTTGTGCATTTACAATATTCATTGATTTTTGCCATTGAAAAACGTCCAGAAATGATTGAAGCTACTGACTGAATGAAAGGAGCTGGCATCTCACTCTCTTTGAATCTTCTTTATCATGCTAAGAGGAGCAGGAAAAAGCAAAAAATTTCAGAATTGCACCTTGCAATGCGGAGAAATTACTGTTTGTGCATTTACAATATTCATTGATTTTTGCCATTGAAAAACATCCAGAAATGATTGAAGCTACTGACTGAATGAAAGGAGCTGGCATCTCACTCTCTTTGAATCTTCTTTATCATGCTAAGAGGAGCAGGAAAAAGCAAAAAATTTCAGAATTGCACCTTGCAATGCGGAGAAATTACTGTTTGTGCATTTACAATATTCATTGATTTTTGCCATTGAAAAACATCATGTTATTCATATACCAGAAATGTTTGAAGCTACTGACTGAATGAAAGGAGCTGACATCTCACTCTCTTTGAATCTTCTTTATCATGCTAAGAGGAGCAGGAAAAAGCAAAAAATTTCAGAATTGCACCTTGCAATGCGGAGAAATTACTGTTTGTGCATTTACAATATTCATTGATTTTTGCCATTGAAAAACGTCCAGAAATGATTGAAGCTACTGACTGAATGAAAGGAGCTGGCATCTCACTCTCTTTGAATCTTCTTTATCATGCTAAGAGGAGCAGGAAAAAGCAAAAAATTTCAGAATTGCACCTTGCAATGCGGAGAAATTACTGTTTGTGCATTTACAATATTCATTGATTTTTGCCATTGAAAAACATGTTATTCATATACCAGAAATGTTTGAAGCTACTGACTGAATGAAAGGAGCTGGCACCTCACTCTCTTTGAATCTTCTTTATCATGCTAAGAGGAGCGGGAAAAAGCAAAAAATTTCAGAATTGCACCTTGCAATGCGGAGAAATTAGTTTGTGCATTTACAATATTCATTGATTTTTGCCATTGAAAAACGTCCAGAAATGATTGAAGGTACTGACTGAATGAAAGGAGCTGGCATCTCACTCTCTTTGAATCTTCTTTATCATGCTAAGAGGAGCAGGAAAAAGCAAAAAATTTCAGAATTGCACCTTGCAATGCGGAGAAATTACTGTTTGTGCATTTACAATATTCATTGGTTTTTGCCATTGAAAAACGTCCAGAAATGATTGAAGCTACTGACTGAACGAAAGGAGCTGGCATCTCACTCTCTTTGAATCTTCTTTATCATGCTAAGAGGAGCAGGAAAAAGCAAAAAATTTCAGAATTGCACCTTGCAATGCGGAGAAATTACTGTTTGTGCATTTACAATATTCATTGATTTTTGCCATTGAAAAACATCATGTTATTCATATACCAGAAATGTTTGAAGCTACTGACTGAATGAAAGGAGCTGACATCTCACTCTCTTTGAATCTTCTTTATCATGCTAAGAGGAGCAGGAAAAAGCAAAAAATTTCAGAATTGCACCTTGCAATGCGGAGAAATTACTGTTTGTGCATTTACAATATTCATTGATTTTTGCCATTGAAAAACGTCCAGAAATGATTGAAGCTACTGACTGAATGAAAGGAGCTGGCATCTCACTCTCTTTGAATCTTCTTTATCATGCTAAGAGGAGCAGGAAAAAGCAAAAAATTTCAGAATTGCACCTTGCAATGCGGAGAAATTACTGTTTGTGCATTTACAATATTCATTGATTTTTGCCATTGAAAAACATGTTATTCATATACCAGAAATGTTTGAAGCTACTGACTGAATGAAAGGAGCTGGCACCTCACTCTCTTTGAATCTTCTTTATCATGCTAAGAGGAGCGGGAAAAAGCAAAAAATTTCAGAATTGCACCTTGCAATGCGGAGAAATTACTGTTTGTGCATTTACAATATTCATTGATTTTTGCCATTGAAAAACGTCCAGAAATGATTGAAGGTACTGACTGAATGAAAGGAGCTGGCATCTCACTCTCTTTGAATCTTCTTTATCATGCTAAGAGGAGCAGGAAAAAGCAAAAAATTTCAGAATTGCACCTTGCAATGCGGAGAAATTACTGTTTGTGCATTTACAATATTCATTGGTTTTTGCCATTGAAAAACGTCCAGAAATGATTGAAGCTACTGACTGAATGAAAGGAGCTGGCATCTCACTCTCTTTGAATCTTCTTTATCATGCTAAGAGGAGCAGGAAAAAGCAAAAAATTTCAGAATTGCACCTTGCAATGCGGAGAAATTACTGTTTGTGCATTTACAATATTCATTGATTTTTGCCATTGAAAAACATCATGTTATTCATATACCAGAAATGATTGAAGCTACTGACTGAATGAAAGGAGCTGGCATCTCACTCTCTTTGAATCTTCTTTATCATGCTAAGAGGAGCAGGAAAAAGTAAAAAATTTCAGAATTGCACCTTGCAATGCGGAGAAATTACTGTTTGTGCATTTACAATATTCATTGATTTTTGCCATTGAAAAACATCCAGAAATGATTGAAGCTACTGACTGAATGAAAGGAGCTGGCATCTCACTCTCTTTGAATCTTCTTTATCATGCTAAGAGGAGCAGGAAAAAGCAAAAAATTTCAGAATTGCACCTTGCAATGCGGAGAAATTACTGTTTGTGCATTTACAATATTCATTGATTTTTGCCATTGAAAAACATCATGTTATTCATATACCAGAAATGTTTGAAGCTACTGACTGAATGAAAGGAGCTGACATCTCACTCTCTTTGAATCTTCTTTATCATGCTAAGAGGAGCAGGAAAAAGCAAAAAATTTCAGAATTGCACCTTGCAATGCGGAGAAATTGCTGTTTGTGCATTTACAATATTCATTGATTTTTGCCATTGAAAAACGTCCAGAAATGATTGAAGCTACTGACTGAATGAAAGGAGCTGGCATCTCACTCTCTTTGAATCTTCTTTATCATGCTAAGAGGAGCAGGAAAAAGCAAAAAATTTCAGAATTGCACCTTGCAATGCGGAGAAATTACTGTTTGTGCATTTACAATATTCATTGATTTTTGCCATTGAAAAACATGTTATTCATATACCAGAAATGTTTGAAGCTACTGACTGAATGAAAGGAGCTGGCACCTCACTCTCTTTGAATCTTCTTTATCATGCTAAGAGGAGCGGGAAAAAGCAAAAAATTTCAGAATTGCACCTTGCAATGCGGAGAAATTACTGTTTGTGCATTTACAATATTCATTGATTTTTGCCATTGAAAAACGTCCAGAAATGATTGAAGGTACTGACTGAATGAAAGGTGCTGGCATCTCACTCTCTTTGAATCTTCTTTATCATGCTAAGAGGAGCAGGAAAAAGCAAAAAATTTCAGAATTGCACCTTGCAATGCGGAGAAATTACTGTTTGTGCATTTACAATATTCATTGGTTTTTGCCATTGAAAAACGTCCAGAAATGATTGAAGCTACTGACTGAATGAAAGGAGCTGGCATCTCACTCTCTTTGAATCTTCTTTATCATGCTAAGAGGAGCAGGAAAAAGCAAAAAATTTCAGAATTGCACCTTGCAATGCGGAGAAATTACAGTTTGTGCATTTACAATATTCATTGATTTTTGCCATTGAAAAACATCCAGAAATGATTGAAGCTACTGACTGAATGAAAGGAGCTGGCATCTCACTCTCTTTGAATCTTCTTTATCATGCTAAGAGGAGCAGGAAAAAGCAAAAAATTTCAGAATTGCACCTTGCAATGCGGAGAAATTACTGTTTGTGCATTTACAATATTCATTGATTTTTGCCATTGAAAAACATCATGTTATTCATATACCAGAAATGTTTGAAGCTACTGACTGAATGAAAGGAGCTGGCATCTCACTCTCTTTGAATCTTCTTTATCATGCTAAGAGGAGCAGGAAAAAGCAAAAAATTTCAGAATTGCACCTTGCAATGTGGAGAAATTACTGTTTGTGCATTTACAATATTCATTGATTTTTACCATTGAAAAACGTCCAGAAATGATTGAAGCTACTGACTGAATGAAAGTAACTGGCATCTCACTCTCTTTGAATCTTCTTTATCATGCTAAGAGGAGCAGGAAAAAGCAAAAAATTTCAGACTTGCACCTTGCAATGCGGAGAAATTACTGTTTGTGCATTTACAATATTCATTGATTTTTGCCATTGAAAAACATCATGTTATTCATATACCAGAAATGTTTGAAGCTACTGACTGAATGAAAGGAGCTGGCATCTCACTCTCTTTGAATCTTCTTTATCATGCTAAGAGGAGCAGGAAAAAGCAAAAAATTTCAGAATTGCACCTTGCAATGCGGAGAAATTACTGTTTGTGCATTTACAATATTCATTGATTTTTGCCATTGAAAAACGTCCAGAAATGATTGAAGCTACTGACTGAATGAAAGGAGCTGGCATCTCACTCTCTTTGAATCTTCTTTATCATGCTAAGAGGAGCAGGAAAAAGCAAAAATTTCAGAATTGCACCTTGCAATGCGGAGAAATTACTGTTTGTGCATTTACAATATTCATTGATTTTTGCCATTGAAAAACGTCCAGAAATGATTGAAGCTACTGACTGAATGAAAGGAGCTGGCATCTCACTCTCTTTGAATCTTCTTTATCATGCTAAGAGGAGCAGGAAAAATCAAAAAATTTCAGAATTGCACCTTGCAATGCGGAGAAATTACTGTTTGTGCATTTACAATATTCATTGATTTTTGCCATTGAAAAACATGTTATTCATATACCAGAAATGTTTGAAGCTACTGACTGAATGAAAGGAGCTGGCACCTCACTCTCTTTGAATCTTCTTTATCATGCTAAGAGGAGCGGGAAAAAGCAAAAAATTTCAGAATTGCACCTTGCAATGCGGAGAAATTACTGTTTGTGCATTTACAATATTCATTGATTTTTGCCATTGAAAAACATCCAGAAATGATTGAAGGTACTGACTGAATGAAAGGAGCTGGCATCTCACTCTCTTTGAATCTTCTTTATCATGCTAAGAGGAGCAGGAAAAAGCAAAAAATTTCAGAATTGCACCTTGCAATGCGGAGAAATTACTGTTTGTGCATTTACAATATTCATTGATTTTTGCCACTGAAAAACATCCAGAAATGATTGAAGCTACTGACTGAATGAAAGGAGCTGGCATCTCACTCTCTTTGAATCTTCTTTACCATGCTAAGAGGAGCAGGAAAAAGCAAAAAATTTCAGAATTGCACCTTGCAATGCGGAGAAATTACAGTTTGTGCATTTACAATATTCATTGATTTTTGCCATTGAAAAACATCCAGAAATGATTGAAGCTACTGACTGAATGAAAGGAGCTGGCATCTCACTCTCTTTGAATCTTCTTTATCATGCTAAGAGGAGCAGGAAAAAGCAAAAAATTTCAGAATTGCACCTTGCAATGCGGAGAAATTACTGTTTGTGCATTTACAATATTCATTGATTTTTGCCATTGAAAAACATCATGTTATTCATATACCAGAAATGTTTGAAGCTACTGACTGAATGAAAGGAGCTGGCATCTCACCCTCTTTGAATCTTCTTTATCATGCTAAGAGGAGCAGGAAAAAGCAAAAAATTTCAGAATTGCACCTTGCAATGTGGAGAAATTACTGTTTGTGCATTTACAATATTCATTGATTTTTACCATTGAAAAACGTCCAGAAATGATTGAAGCTACTGACTGAATGAAAGTAGCTGGCATCTCACTCTCTTTGAATCTTCTTTATCATGCTAAGAGGAGCAGGAAAAAGCAAAAAATTTCAGACTTGCACCTTGCAATGCGGAGAAATTACTGTTTGTGCATTTACAATATTCATTTATTTTTGCCATTGAAAAACATCATGTTATTCATATACCAGAAATGTTTGAAGCTACTGACTGAATGAAAGGAGCTGGCATCTCACTCTCTTTGAATCTTCTTTATCATGCTAAGAGGAGCAGGAAAAAGCAAAAAATTTCAGAATTGCACCTTGCAATGCGGAGAAATTACTGTTTGTGCATTTACAATATTCATTGATTTTTGCCATTGAAAAACATCCAGAAATGATTGAAGCTACTGACTGAATGAAAGGAGCTGGCATCTCACTCTCTTTGAATCTTCTTTATCATGCTAAGAGGAGCAGGAAAAAGCAAAAAATTTCAGAATTGCACCTTGCAATGCGGAGAAATTACTGTTTGTGCATTTACAATATTCATTGATTTTTGCCATTGAAAAACATCATGTTATTCATATACCAGAAATGTTTGAAGCTACTGACTGAATGAAAGGAGCTGACATCTCACTCTCTTTGAATCTTCTTTATCATGCTAAGAGGAGCAGGAAAAAGCAAAAAATTTCAGAATTGCACCTTGCAATGCGGAGAAATTACTGTTTGTGCATTTACAATATTCATTGATTTTTGCCATTGAAAAACATCCAGAAATGATTGAAGCTACTGACTGAATGAAAGGAGCTGGCATCTCACTCTCTTTGAATCTTCTTTATCATGCTAAGAGGAGCAGGAAAAAGCAAAAAATTTCAGAATTGCACCTTGCAATGCGGAGAAATTACTGTTTGTGCATTTACAATATTCATTGATTTTTGCCATTGAAAAACATCATGTTATTCATATACCAGAAATGTTTGAAGCTACTGACTGAATGAAAGGAGCTGGCATCTCACTCTCTTTGAATCTTCTTTATCATGCTAAGAGGAGCAGGAAAAAGCAAAAAATTTCAGAATTGCACCTTGCAATGCGGAGAAATTACTGTTTGTGCATTTACAATATTCATTGATTTTTGCCATTGAAAAACGTCCAGAAATGATTGAAGGTACTGACTGAATGAAAGGAGCTGGCATCTCACTCTCTTTGAATCTTCTTTATCATGCTAAGAGGAGCAGGAAAAAGCAAAAAATTTCAGAATTGCACCTTGCAATGCGGAGAAATTACTGTTTGTGCATTTACAATATTCATTGGTTTTTGCCATTGAAAAACGTCCAGAAATGATTGAAGCTACTGACTGAATGAAAGGAGCTGGCATCTCACTCTCTTTGAATCTTCTTTATCATGCTAAGAGGAGCAGGAAAAAGCAAAAAATTTCAGAATTGCACCTTGCAATGCGGAGAAATTACTGTTTGTGCATTTACAATATTCATTGATTTTTACCATTGAAAAACGTCCAGAAATGATTGAAGCTACTGACTGAATGAAAGTAGCTGGCATCTCACTCTCTTTGAATCTTCTTTATCATGCTAAGAGGAGCAGGAAAAAGCAAAAAATTTCAGACTTGCACCTTGCAATGCGGAGAAATTACTGTTTGTGCATTTACAATATTCATTGATTTTTGCCATTGAAAAACATCATGTTATTCATATACCAGAAATGTTTGAAGCTACTGACTGAATGAAAGGAGCTGGCATCTCACTCTCTTTGAATCTTCTTTATCATGCTAAGAGGAGCAGGAAAAAGCAAAAAATTTCAGAATTGCACCTTGCAATGCGGAGAAATTACTGTTTGTGCATTTACAATATTCATTGATTTTTGCCATTGAAAAACATCATGTTATTCATATACCAGAAATGTTTGAAGCTACTGACTGAATGAAAGGAGCTGGCATCTCACTCTCTTTGAATCTTCTTTATCATGCTAAGAGGAGCAGGAAAAAGCAAAAAATTTCAGAATTGCACCTTGCAATGTGGAGAAATTACTGTTTGTGCATTTACAATATTCATTGATTTTTACCATTGAAAAACGTCCAGAAATGATTGAAGCTACTGACTGAATGAAAGTAGATGGCATCTCACTCTCTTTGAATCTTCTTTATCATGCTAAGAGGAGCAGGAAAAAGCAAAAAATTTCAGACTTGCACCTTGCAATGCGGAGAAATTACTGTTTGTGCATTTACAATATTCATTGATTTTTGCCATTGAAAAACATCATGTTATTCATATACCAGAAATGTTTGAAGCTACTGACTGAATGAAAGGAGCTGGCATCTCACTCTCTTTGAATCTTCTTTATCATGCTAAGAGGAGCAGGAAAAAGCAAAAAATTTCAGAATTGCACCTTGCAATGCGGAGAAATTACTGTTTGTGCATTTACAATATTCATTGATTTTTGCCATTGAAAAACATCATGTTATTCATATACCAGAAATGATTGAAGCTACTGACTGAATGAAAGGAGCTGGCATCTCACTCTCTTTGAATCTTCTTTATCATGCTAAGAGGAGCAGGAAAAAGTAAAAAATTTCAGAATTGCACCTTGCAATGCGGAGAAATTACTGTTTGTGCATTTATAATATTCAATGATTTTTGCCATTGAAAAACGTCCAGAAATGATTGAAGCTACTGACTGAACGAAAGGAGCTGGCATCTCACTCTCTTTGAATCTTCTTTATCATGCTAAGAGGAGCAGGAAAAAGCAAAAAATTTCAGAATTGCACCTTGCAATGCGGAGAAATTACTGTTTGTGCATTTACAATATTCATTGATTTTTGCCATTGAAAAACATCATGTTATTCATATACCAGAAATGTTTGAAGCTACTGACTGAATGAAAGGAGCTGACATCTCACTCTCTTTGAATCTTCTTTATCATGCTAAGAGGAGCAGGAAAAAGCAAAAAATTTCAGAATTGCACCTTGCAATGCGGAGAAATTACTGTTTGTGCATTTACAATATTCATTGATTTTTGCCATTGAAAAACGTCCAGAAATGATTGAAGCTACTGACTGAATGAAAGGAGCTGGCATCTCACTCTCTTTGAATCTTCTTTATCATGCTAAGAGGAGCAGGAAAAAGCAAAAAATTTCAGAATTGCACCTTGCAATGCGGAGAAATTACTGTTTGTGCATTTACAATATTCATTGATTTTTGCCATTGAAAAACATCCAGAAATGATTGAAGCTACTGACTGAATGAAAGGAGCTGGCATCTCACTCTCTTTGAATCTTCTTTATCATGCTAAGAGGAGCAGGAAAAAGCAAAAAATTTCAGAATTGCACCTTGCAATGCGGAGAAATTACTGTTTGTGCATTTACAATATTCATTGATTTTTGCCATTGAAAAACATCATGTTATTCATATACCAGAAATGTTTGAAGCTACTGACTGAATGAAAGGAGCTGACATCTCACTCTCTTTGAATCTTCTTTATCATGCTAAGAGGAGCAGGAAAAAGCAAAAAATTTCAGAATTGCACCTTGCAATGCGGAGAAATTACTGTTTGTGCATTTACAATATTCATTGATTTTTGCCATTGAAAAACGTCCAGAAATGATTGAAGCTACTGACTGAATGAAAGGAGCTGGCATCTCACTCTCTTTGAATCTTCTTTATCATGCTAAGAGGAGCAGGAAAAAGCAAAAAATTTCAGAATTGCACCTTGCAATGCGGAGAAATTACTGTTTGTGCATTTACAATATTCATTGATTTTTGCCATTGAAAAACATGTTATTCATATACCAGAAATGTTTGAAGCTACTGACTGAATGAAAGGAGCTGGCACCTCACTCTCTTTGAATCTTCTTTATCATGCTAAGAGGAGCGGGAAAAAGCAAAAAATTTCAGAATTGCACCTTGCAATGCGGAGAAATTACTGTTTGTGCATTTACAATATTCATTGATTTTTGCCATTGAAAAACGTCCAGAAATGATTGAAGGTACTGACTGAATGAAAGGAGCTGGCATCTCACTCTCTTTGAATCTTCTTTATCATGCTAAGAGGAGCAGGAAAAAGCAAAAAATTTCAGAATTGCACCTTGCAATGCGGAGAAATTACTGTTTGTGCATTTACAATATTCATTGGTTTTTGCCATTGAAAAACGTCCAGAAATGATTGAAGCTACTGACTGAATGAAAGGAGCTGGCATCTCACTCTCTTTGAATCTTCTTTATCATGCTAAGAGGAGCAGGAAAAAGCAAAAAATTTCAGAATTGCACGTTGCAATGCGGAGAAATTACAGTTTGTGCATTTACAATATTCATTGATTTTTGCCATTGAAAAACATCCAGAAATGATTGAAGCTACTGACTGAATGAAAGGAGCTGGCATCTCACTCTCTTTGAATCTTCTTTATCATGCTAAGAGGAGCAGGAAAAAGCAAAAAATTTCAGAATTGCACCTTGCAATGCGGAGAAATTACTGTTTGTGCATTTACAATATTCATTGATTTTTGCCATTGAAAAACATCATGTTATTCATATACCAGAAATGTTTGAAGCTACTGACTGAATGAAAGGAGCTGGCATCTCACTCTCTTTGAATCTTCTTTATCATGCTAAGAGGAGCAGGAAAAAGCAAAAAATTTCAGAATTGCACCTTGCAATGTGGAGAAATTACTGTTTGTGCATTTACAATATTCATTGATTTTTACCATTGAAAAACGTCCAGAAATGATTGAAGCTACTGACTGAATGAAAGTAGCTGGCATCTCACTCTCTTTGAATCTTCTTTATCATGCTAAGAGGAGCAGGAAAAAGCAAAAAATTTCAGACTTGCACCTTGCAATGCGGAGAAATTACTGTTTGTGCATTTACAATATTCATTGATTTTTGCCATTGAAAAACATCATGTTATTCATATACCAGAAATGTTTGAAGCTACTGACTGAATGAAAGGAGCTGGCATCTCACTCTCTTTGAATCTTCTTTATCATGCTAAGAGGAGCAGGAAAAAGCAAAAAATTTCAGAATTGCACCTTGCAATGCGGAGAAATTACTGTTTGTGCATTTACAATATTCATTGATTTTTGCCATTGAAAAACATCATGTTATTCATATACCAGAAATGTTTGAAGCTACTGACTGAATGAAAGGAGCTGGCATCTCACTCTCTTTGAATCTTCTTTATCATGCTAAGAGGAGCAGGAAAAAGCAAAAAATTTCAGAATTGCACCTTGCAATGTGGAGAAATTACTGTTTGTGCATTTACAATATTCATTGATTTTTACCATTGAAAAACGTCCAGAAATGATTGAAGCTACTGACTGAATGAAAGTAGCTGGCATCTCACTCTCTTTGAATCTTCTTTATCATGCTAAGAGGAGCAGGAAAAAGCAAAAAAATTTCAGACTTGCACCTTGCAATGCGGAGAAATTACTGTTTGTGCATTTACAATATTCATTGATTTTTGCCATTGAAAAACATCATGTTATTCATATACCAGAAATGTTTGAAGCTACTGACTGAATGAAAGGAGCTGGCATCTCACTCTCTTTGAATCTTCTTTATCATGCTAAGAGGAGCAGGAAAAAGCAAAAAATTTCAGAATTGCACCTTGCAATGCGGAGAAATTACTGTTTGTGCATTTACAATATTCATTGATTTTTGCCATTGAAAAACATCATGTTATTCATATACCAGAAATGTTTGAAGCTACTGACTGAATGAAAGGAGCTGACATCTCACTCTCTTTGAATCTTCTTTATCATGCTAAGAGGAGCAGGAAAAAGCAAAAAATTTCAGAATTGCACCTTGCAATGCGGAGAAATTACTGTTTGTGCATTTACAATATTCATTGATTTTTGCCATTGAAAAACATCCAGAAATGATTGAAGCTACTGACTGAATGAAAGGAGCTGGCATCTCACTCTCTTTGAATCTTCTTTATCATGCTAAGAGGAGCAGGAAAAAGCAAAAAATTTCAGAATTGCACCTTGCAATGCGGAGAAATTACTGTTTGTGCATTTACAATATTCATTGATTTTTGCCATTGAAAAACATCATGTTATTCATATACCAGAAATGTTTGAAGCTACTGACTGAATGAAAGGAGCTGGCATCTCACTCTCTTTGAATCTTCTTTATCATGCTAAGAGGAGCAGGAAAAAGCAAAAAATTTCAGAATTGCACCTTGCAATGCGGAGAAATTACTGTTTGTGCATTTACAATATTCATTGATTTTTGCCATTGAAAAACATCATGTTATTCATATACCAGAAATGTTTGAAGCTACTGACTGAATGAAAGGAGCTGGCACCTCACTCTCTTTGAATCTTCTTTATCATGCTAAGAGGAGCGGGAAAAAGCAAAAAATTTCAGAATTGCACCTTGCAATGCGGAGAAATTAGTTTGTGCATTTACAATATTCATTGATTTTTGCCATTGAAAAACGTCCAGAAATGATTGAAGGTACTGACTGAATGAAAGGAGCTGGCATCTCACTCTCTTTGAATCTTCTTTATCATGCTAAGAGGAGCAGGAAAAAGCAAAAAATTTCAGAATTGCACCTTGCAATGCGGAGAAATTACTGTTTGTGCATTTACAATATTCATTGGTTTTTGCCATTGAAAAACGTCCAGAAATGATTGAAGCTACTGACTGAACGAAAGGAGCTGGCATCTCACTCTCTTTGAATCTTCTTTATCATGCTAAGAGGAGCAGGAAAAAGCAAAAAATTTCAGAATTGCACCTTGCAATGCGGAGAAATTACTGTTTGTGCATTTACAATATTCATTGATTTTTGCCATTGAAAAACATCATGTTATTCATATACCAGAAATATTTGAAGCTACTGACTGAATGAAAGGAGCTGACATCTCACTCTCTTTGAATCTTCTTTATCATGCTAAGAGGAGCAGGAAAAAGCAAAAAATTTCAGAATTGCACCTTGCAATGCGGAGAAATTACTGTTTGTGCATTTACAATATTCATTGATTTTTGCCATTGAAAAACGTCCAGAAATGATTGAAGCTACTGACTGAATGAAAGGAGCTGGCATCTCACTCTCTTTGAATCTTCTTTATCATGCTAAGAGGAGCAGGAAAAAGCAAAAAATTTCAGAATTGCACCTTGCAATGCGGAGAAATTACTGTTTGTGTATTTACAATATTCATTGATTTTTGCCATTGAAAAACATGTTATTCATATACCAGAAATGTTTGAAGCTACTGACTGAATGAAAGGAGCTGGCACCTCACTCTCTTTGAATCTTCTTTATCATGCTAAGAGGAGCGGGAAAAAGCAAAAAATTTCAGAATTGCACCTTGCAATGCGGAGAAATTACTGTTTGTGCATTTACAATATTCATTGATTTTTGCCATTGAAAAACGTCCAGAAATGATTGAAGGTACTGACTGAATGAAAGGAGCTGGCATCTCACTCTCTTTGAATCTTCTTTATCATGCTAAGAGGAGCAGGAAAAAGCAAAAAATTTCAGAATTGCACCTTGCAATGCGGAGAAATTACTGTTTGTGCATTTACAATATTCATTGGTTTTTGCCATTGAAAAACGTCCAGAAATGATTGAAGCTACTGACTGAATGAAAGGAGCTGGCATCTCACTCTCTTTGAATCTTCTTTATCATGCTAAGAGGAGCAGGAAAAAGCAAAAAATTTCAGAATTGCACCTTGCAATGCGGAGAAATTACAGTTTGTGCATTTACAATATTCATTGATTTTTGCCATTGAAAAACATCCAGAAATGATTGAAGCTACTGACTGAATGAAAGGAGCTGGCATCTCACTCTCTTTGAATCTTCTTTATCATGCTAAGAGGAGCAGGAAAAAGCAAAAAATTTCAGAATTGCACCTTGCAATGCGGAGAAATTACTGTTTGTGCATTTACAATATTCATTGATTTTTGCCATTGAAAAACATCATGTTATTCATATACCAGAAATGTTTGAAGCTACTGACTGAATGAAAGGAGCTGGCATCTCACTCTCTTTGAATCTTCTTTATCATGCTAAGAGGAGCAGGAAAAAGCAAAAAATTTCAGAATTGCACCTTGCAATGTGGAGAAATTACTGTTTGTGCATTTACAATATTCATTGATTTTTACCATTGAAAAACGTCCAGAAATGATTGAAGCTACTGACTGAATGAAAGTAGCTGGCATCTCACTCTCTTTGAATCTTCTTTATCATGCTAAGAGGAGCAGGAAAAAGCAAAAAATTTCAGACTTGCACCTTGCAATGCGGAGAAATTACTGTTTGTGCATTTACAATATTCATTGATTTTTGCCATTGAAAAACATCATGTTATTCATATACCAGAAATGTTTGAAGCTACTGACTGAATGAAAGGAGCTGGCATCTCACTCTCTTTGAATCTTCTTTATCATGCTAAGAGGAGCAGGAAAAAGCAAAAAATTTCAGAATTGCACCTTGCAATGCGGAGAAATTACTGTTTGTGCATTTACAATATTCATTGATTTTTGCCATTGAAAAACATCATGTTATTCATATACCAGAAATGTTTGAAGCTACTGACTGAATGAAAGGAGCTGGCATCTCACTCTCTTTGAATCTTCTTTATCATGCTAAGAGGAGCAGGAAAAAGCAAAAAATTTCAGAATTGCACCTTGCAATGTGGAGAAATTACTGTTTGTGCATTTACAATATTCATTGATTTTTACCATTGAAAAACGTCCAGAAATGATTGAAGCTACTGACTGAATGAAAGTAGCTGGCATCTCACTCTCTTTGAATCTTCTTTATCATGCTAAGAGGAGAAGGAAAAAGCAAAAAAATTTCAGACTTGCACCTTGCAATGCGGAGAAATTACTGTTTGTGCATTTACAATATTCATTGATTTTTGCCATTGAAAAACATCATGTTATTCATATACCAGAAATGTTTGAAGCTACTGACTGAATGAAAGGAGCTGGCATCTCACTCTCTTTGAATCTTCTTTATCATGCTAAGAGGAGCAGGAAAAAGCAAAAAATTTCAGAATTGCACCTTGCAATGCGGAGAAATTACTGTTTGTGCATTTACAATATTCATTGATTTTTGCCATTGAAAAACATCATGTTATTCATATACCAGAAATGTTTGAAGCCACTGACTGAATGAAAGGAGCTGACATCTCACTCTCTTTGAATCTTCTTTATCATGCTAAGAGGAGCAGGAAAAAGCAAAAAATTTCAGAATTGCACCTTGCAATGCGGAGAAATTACTGTTTGTGCATTTACAATATTCATTGATTTTTGCCATTGAAAAACATCCAGAAATGATTGAAGCTACTGACTGAATGAAAGGAGCTGGCATCTCACTCTCTTTGAATCTTCTTTATCATGCTAAGAGGAGCAGGAAAAAGCAAAAAATTTCAGAATTGCACCTTGCAATGCGGAGAAATTACTGTTTGTGCATTTACAATATTCATTGATTTTTGCCATTGAAAAACATCATGTTATTCATATACCAGAAATGTTTGAAGCTACTGACTGAATGAAAGGAGCTGGCATCTCACTCTCTTTGAATCTTCTTTATCATGCTAAGAGGAGCAGGAAAAAGCAAAAAATTTCAGAATTGCACCTTGCAATGCGGAGAAATTACTGTTTGTGCATTTACAATATTCATTGATTTTTGCCATTGAAAAACATCATGTTATTCATATACCAGAAATGTTTGAAGCTACTGACTGAATGAAAGGAGCTGGCATCTCACTCTCTTTGAATCTTCTTTATCATGCTAAGAGGAGCAGGAAAAAGCAAAAAATTTCAGAATTGCACCTTGCAATGTGGAGAAATTACTGTTTGTGCATTTACAATATTCATTGATTTTTACCATTGAAAAACGTCCAGAAATGATTGAAGCTACTGACTGAATGAAAGTAACTGGCATCTCACTCTCTTTGAATCTTCTTTATCATGCTAAGAGGAGCAGGAAAAAGCAAAAAATTTCAGACTTGCACCTTGCAATGCGGAGAAATTACTGTTTGTGCATTTACAATATTCATTGATTTTTGCCATTGAAAAACATCATGTTATTCATATACCAGAAATGTTTGAAGCTACTGACTGAATGAAAGGAGCTGGCATCTCACTCTCTTGGAATCTTCTTTATCATGCTAAGAGGAGCAGGAAAAAGCAAAAAATTTCAGAATTGCACCTTGCAATGCGGAGAAATTACTGTTTGTGCATTTACAATATTCATTGATTTTTGCCATTGAAAAACATCCAGAAATATTTGAAGCTACTGACTGAATGAAAGGAGCTGGCATCTCACTCTCTTTGAATCTTCTTTATCATGCTAAGAGGAGCAGGAAAAATCAAAAAATTTCAGAATTGCACCTTGCAATGCGGAGAAATTACTGTTTGTGCATTTACAATATTCATTGATTTTTGCCATTGAAAAACATGTTATTCATATACCAGAAATGTTTGAAGCTACTGACTGAATGAAAGGAGCTGGCACCTCACTCTCTTTGAATCTTCTTTATCATGCTAAGAGGAGCGGGAAAAAGCAAAAAATTTCAGAATTGCACCTTGCAATGCGGAGAAATTACTGTTTGTGCATTTACAATATTCATTGATTTTTGCCATTGAAAAACGTCCAGAAATGATTGAAGGTACTGACTGAATGAAAGGAGCTGGCATCTCACTCTCTTTGAATCTTCTTTATCATGCTAAGAGGAGCAGGAAAAAGCAAAAAATTTCAGAATTGCACCTTGCAATGCGGAGAAATTACTGTTTGTGCATTTACAATATTCATTGATTTTTGCCACTGAAAAACGTCCAGAAATGATTGAAGCTACTGACTGAATGAAAGGAGCTGGCATCTCACTCTCTTTGAATCTTCTTTATCATGCTAATAGGAGCAGGAAAAAGCAAAAAATTTCAGAATTGCACCTTGCAATGTGGAGAAATTACTGTTTGTGCATTTACAATATTCATTGATTTTTACCATTGAAAAACGTCCAGAAATGATTGAAGCTACTGACTGAATGAAAGTAGCTGGCATCTCACTCTCTTTGAATCTTCTTTATCATGCTAAGAGGAGCAGGAAAAAGCAAAAAATTTCAGACTTGCACCTTGCAATGCGGAGAAATTACTGTTTGTGCATTTACAATATTCATTGATTTTTGCCATTGAAAAACATCGTTATTCATATACCAGAAATGTTTGAAGCTACTGACTGAATGAAAGGAGCTGGCATCTCACTCTCTTTGAATCTTCTTTATCATGCTAAGAGGAGCAGGAAAAAGCAAAAAATTTCAGAATTGCACCTTGCAATGCGGAGAAATTACTGTTTGTGCATTTACAATATTCATTGATTTTTGCCATTGAAAAACATCATGTTATTCATATACCAGAAATGTTTGAAGCTACTGACTGAATGAAAGGAGCTGGCATCTCACTCTCTTTGAATCTTCTTTATCATGCTAAGAGGAGCAGGAAAAAGCAAAAAATTTCAGAATTGCACCTTGCAATGCGGAGAAATTACTCTTTGTGCTTTTACAATATTCATTGATTTTTGCCATTGAAAAACGTCCAGAAATGATTGAAGCTACTGACTGAATGAAAGGAGCTGGCATCTCACTCTCTTTGAATCTTCTTTATCATGGTAAGAGGAGCAGGAAAAATCAAAAAATTTCAGAATTGCACCTTGCAATGCGGAGAAATTACTGTTTGTGCATTTACAATATTCATTGATTTTTGCCATTGAAAAACATGTTATTCATATACCAGAAATGTTTGAAGCTACTGACTGAATGAAAGGAGCTGGCACCTCACTCTCTTTGAATCTTCTTTATCATGCTAAGAGGAGCGGGAAAAAGCAAAAAACTTCAGAATTGCACCTTGCAATGCGGAGAAATTACTGTTTGTGCATTTACAATATTCATTGATTTTTGCCATTGAAAAACGTCCAGAAATGATTGAAGCTACTGACTGAATGAAAGGAGCTGGCATCTCACTCTCTTTGAATCTTCTTTATCATGCTAAGAGGAGCAGGAAAAAGCAAAAAATTTCAGAATTGCACCTTGCAATGCGGAGAAATTACTGTTTGTGCATTTACAATATTCATTGATTTTTGCCATTGAAAAACGTCCAGAAATGATTGAAGCTACTGACTGAATGAAAGGAGCTGGCATCTCACTCTCTTTGAATCTTCTTTATCATGCTAGGAGGAGCAGGAAAAAGCAAAAAATTTCAGAATTGCACCTTGCAATGCGGAGAAATTACAGTTTGTGCATTTACAATATTCATTGATTTTTGCCATTGAAAAACATCCAGAAATGATTGAAGCTACTGACTGAATGAAAGGAGCTGGCATCTCACTCTCTTTGAATCTTCTTTATCATGCTAAGAGGAGCAGGAAAAAGCAAAAAATTTCAGAATTGCACCTTGCAATGCGGAGAAATTACTGTTTGTGCATTTACAATATTCATTGATTTTTGCCATTGAAAAACATCATGTTATTCATATACCAGAAATGTTTGAAGCTACTGACTGAATGAAAGGAGCTGGCATCTCACTCTCTTTGAATCTTCTTTATCATGCTAAGAGGAGCAGGAAAAAGCAAAAAATTTCAGAATTGCACCTTGCAATGTGGAGAAATTACTGTTTGTGCATTTACAATATTCATTGATTTTTACCATTGAAAGACGTCCAGAAATGATTGAAGCTACTGACTGAATGAAAGTAGCTGGCATCTCACTCTCTTCGAATCTTCTTTATCATGCTAAGAGGAGCAGGAAAAAGCAAAAAATTTCAGACTTGCACCTTGCAATGCGGAGAAATTACTGTTTGTGCATTTACAATATTCATTGATTTTTGCCATTGAAAAACGTCCAGAAATGATTGAAGGTACTGACTGAATGAAAGGAGCTGGCATCTCACTCTCTTTGAATCTTCTTTATCATGCTAAGAGGAGCAGGAAAAAGCAAAAATTTCAGAATTGCACCTTGCAATGCGGAGAAATTACTGTTTGTGCATTTACAATATTCATTGATTTTTGCCACTGAAAAACGTCCAGAAATGATTGAAGCTACTGACTGAATGAAAGGAGCTGGCATCTCACTCTCTTTGAATCTTCTTTATCATGCTAAGAGGAGCAGGAAAAAGCAAAAAATTTCAGAATTGCACCTTGCAATGCGGAGAAATTACAGTTTGTGCATTTACAATATTTATTGATTTTTGCCATTGAAAAACATCCAGAAATGATTGAAGCTACTGACTGAATGAAAGGAGCTGGCATCTCACTCTCTTTGAATCTTCTTTATCATGCTAAGAGGAGCAGGAAAAAGCAAAAAATTTCAGAATTGCACCTTGCAATGCGGAGAAATTACTGTTTGTGCATTTACAATATTCATTGATTTTTGCCATTGAAAAACATCATGTTATTCATATACCAGAAATGTTTGAAGCTACTGACTGAATGAAAGGAGCTGGCATCTCACTCTCTTTGAATCTTCTTTATCATGCTAAGAGGAGCAGGAAAAAGCAAAAAATTTCAGAATTGCACCTTGCAATGTGGAGAAATTACTGTTTGTGCATTTACAATATTCATTGATTTTTACCATTGAAAAACGTCCAGAAATGATTGAAGCTACTGACTGAATGAAAGTAGCTGGCATCTCACTCTCTTTGAATCTTCTTTATCATGCTAAGAGGAGCAGGAAAAAGCAAAAAATCTCAGACTTGCACCTTGCAATGCGGAGAAATTACTGTTTGTGCATTTACAATATTCATTGATTTTTGCCATTGAAAAACATCATGTTATTCATATACCAGAAATGTTTGAAGCTACTGACTGAATGAAAGGAGCTGGCATCTCACTCTCTTTGAATCTTCTTTATCATGCTAAGAGGAGCAGGAAAAAGCAAAAAATTTCAGAATTGCACCTTGCAATGCGGAGAAATTACTGTTTGTGCATTTACAATATTCATTGATTTTTGCCATTGAAAAACATCATGTTATTCATATACCAGAAATGTTTGAAGCTACTGACTGAATGAAAGGAGCTGGCATCTCACTCTCTTTGAATCTTCTTTATCATGCTAAGAGGAGCAGGAAAAAGCAAAAAATTTCAGAATTGCACCTTGCAATGCGGAGAAATTACTGTTTGTGCATTTACAATATTCATTGATTTTTGCCATTGAAAAACGTCCAGAAATGATTGAAGCTACTGACTGAATGAAAGGAGCTGGCATCTCACTCTCTTGGAATCTTCTTTATCATGCTAAGAGGAGCAGGAAAAAGCAAAAAATTTCAGAATTGCACCTTGCAATGCGGAGAAATTACTGTTTGTGCATTTACAATATTCATTGATTTTTGCCATTGAAAAACATCCAGAAATGATTGAAGCTACTGACTGAATGAAAGGAGCTGGCATCTCACTCTCTTTGAATCTTCTTTATCATGCTAAGAGGAGCAGGAAAAATCAAAAAATTTCAGAATTGCACCTTGCAATGCGGAGAAATTACTGTTTGTGCATTTACAATATTCATTGATTTTTGCCATTGAAAAACATGTTATTCATATACCAGAAATGTTTGAAGCTACTGACTGAATGAAAGGAGCTGGCACCTCACTCTCTTTGAATCTTCTTTATCATGCTAAGAGGAGCGGGAAAAAGCAAAAAATTTCAGAATTGCACCTTGCAATGCGGAGAAATTACTGTTTGTGCATTTACAATATTCATTGATTTTTGCCATTGAAAAACGTCCAGAAATGATTGAAGGTACTGACTGAATGAAAGGAGCTGGCATCTCACTCTCTTTGAATCTTCTTTATCATGCTAAGAGGAGCAGGAAAAAGCAAAAAATTTCAGAATTGCACCTTGCAATGCGGAGAAATTACTGTTTGTGCATTTACAATATTCATTGATTTTTGCCACTGAAAAACGTCCAGAAATGATTGAAGCTACTGACTGAATGAAAGGAGCTGGCATCTCACTCTCTTTGAATCTTCTTTATCATGCTAATAGGAGCAGGAAAAAGCAAAAAATTTCAGAATTGCACCTTGCAATGTGGAGAAATTACTGTTTGTGCATTTACATTATTCATTGATTTTTACCATTGAAAAACGTCCAGAAATGATTGAAGCTACTGACTGAATGAAAGTAGCTGGCATCTCACTCTCTTTGAATCTTCTTTATCATGCTAAGAGGAGCAGGAAAAAGCAAAAAATTTCAGACTTGCACCTTGCAATGCGGAGAAATTACTGTTTGTGCATTTACAATATTCATTGATTTTTGCCATTGAAAAACATCGTTATTCATATACCAGAAATGTTTGAAGCTACTGACTGAATGAAAGGAGCTGGCATCTCACTCTCTTTGAATCTTCTTTATCATGCTAAGAGGAGCAGGAAAAAGCAAAAAATTTCAGAATTGCACCTTGCAATGCGGAGAAATTACTGTTTGTGCATTTACAATATTCATTGATTTTTGCCATTGAAAAACATCATGTTATTCATATACCAGAAATGTTTGAAGCTACTGACTGAATGAAAGGAGCTGGCATCTCACTCTCTTTGAATCTTCTTTATCATGCTAAGAGGAGCAGGAAAAAGCAAAAAATTTCAGAATTGCACCTTGCAATGCGGAGAAATTACTCTTTGTGCTTTTACAATATTCATTGATTTTTGCCATTGAAAAACGTCCAGAAATGATTGAAGCTACTGACTGAATGAAAGGAGCTGGCATCTCACTCTCTTTGAATCTTCTTTATCATGCTAAGAGGAGCAGGAAAAATCAAAAAATTTCAGAATTGCACCTTGCAATGCGGAGAAATTACTGTTTGTGCATTTACAATATTCATTGATTTTTGCCATTGAAAAACATGTTATTCATATACCAGAAATGTTTGAAGCTACTGACTGAATGAAAGGAGCTGGCACCTCACTCTCTTTGAATCTTCTTTATCATGCTAAGAGGAGCGGGAAAAAGCAAAAAATTTCAGAATTGCACCTTGCAATGCGGAGAAATTACTGTTTGTGCATTTACAATATTCATTGATTTTTGCCATTGAAAAACGTCCAGAAATGATTGAAGCTACTGACTGAATGAAAGGAGCTGGCATCTCACTCTCTTTGAATCTTCTTTATCATGCTAAGAGGAGCAGGAAAAAGCAAAAAATTTCAGAATTGCACCTTGCAATGCGGAGAAATTACTGTTTGTGCATTTACAATATTCATTGATTTTTGCCATTGAAAAACGTCCAGAAATGATTGAAGCTACTGACTGAATGAAAGGAGCTGGCATCTCACTCTCTTTGAATCTTCTTTATCATGCTAAGAGGAGCAGGAAAAAGCAAAAAATTTCAGAATTGCACCTTGCAATGCGGAGAAATTACAGTTTGTGCATTTACAATATTCATTGATTTTTGCCATTGAAAAACATCCAGAAATGATTGAAGCTACTGACTGAATGAAAGGAGCTGGCATCTCACTCTCTTTGAATCTTCTTTATCATGCTAAGAGGAGCAGGAAAAAGCAAAAAATTTCAGAATTGCACCTTGCAATGCGGAGAAATTACTGTTTGTGCATTTACAATATTCATTGATTTTTGCCATTGAAAAACATCATGTTATTCATATACCAGAAATGTTTGAAGCTACTGACTGAATGAAAGGAGCTGGCATCTCACTCTCTTTGAATCTTCTTTATCATGCTAAGAGGAGCAGGAAAAAGCAAAAAATTTCAGAATTGCACCTTGCAATGTGGAGAAATTACGGTTTGTGCATTTACAATATTCATTGATTTTTACCATTGAAAGACGTCCAGAAATGATTGAAGCTACTGACTGAATGAAAGTAGCTGGCATCTCACTCCCTTCGAATCTTCTTTATCATGCTAAGAGGAGCAGGAAAAAGCAAAAAATTTCAGACTTGCACCTTGCAATGCGGAGAAATTACTGTTTGTGCATTTACAATATTCATTGATTTTTGCCATTGAAAAACGTCCAGAAATGATTGAAGGTACTGACTGAATGAAAGGAGCTGGCATCTCACTCTCTTTGAATCTTCTTTATCATGCTAAGAGGAGCAGGAAAAAGCAAAAAATTTCAGAATTGCACCTTGCAATGCGGAGAAATTACTGTTTGTGCATTTACAATATTCATTGATTTTTGCCACTGAAAAACGTCCAGAAATGATTGAAGCTACTGACTGAATGAAAGGAGCTGGCATCTCACTCTCTTTGAATCTTCTTTATCATGCTAAGAGGAGCAGGAAAAAGCAAAAAATTTCAGAATTGCACCTTGCAATGCGGAGAAATTACAGTTTGTGCATTTACAATATTTATTGATTTTTGCCATTGAAAAACATCCAGAAATGATTGAAGCTACTGACTGAATGAAAGGAGCTGGCATCTCACTCTCTTTGAATCTTCTTTATCATGCTAAGAGGAGCAGGAAAAAGCAAAAAATTTCAGAATTGCACCTTGCAATGCGGAGAAATTACTGTTTGTGCATTTACAATATTCATTGATTTTTGCCATTGAAAAACATCATGTTATTCATATACCAGAAATGTTTGAAGCTACTGACTGAATGAAAGGAGCTGGCATCTCACTCTCTTTGAATCTTCTTTATCATGCTAAGAGGAGCAGGAAAAAGCAAAAAATTTCAGAATTGCACCTTGCAATGCGGAGAAATTACAGTTTGTGCATTTACAATATTTATTGATTTTTGCCATTGAAAAACATCCAGAAATGATTGAAGCTACTGACTGAATGAAAGGAGCTGGCATCTCACTCTCTTTGAATCTTCTTTATCATGCTAAGAGGAGCAGGAAAAAGCAAAAAATTTCAGAATTGCACCTTGCAATGCGGAGAAATTACTGTTTGTGCATTTACAATATTCATTGATTTTTGCCATTGAAAAACATCATGTTATTCATATACCAGAAATGTTTGAAGCTACTGACTGAATGAAAGGAGCTGGCATCTCACTCTCTTTGAATCTTCTTTATCATGCTAAGAGGAGCAGGAAAAAGCAAAAAATTTCAGAATTGCACCTTGCAATGCGGAGAAATTACTGTTTGTGCATTTACAATATTCATTGATTTTTGCCATTGAAAAACATCATGTTATTCATATACCAGAAATGTTTGAAGCTACTGACTGAATGAAAGGAGCTGGCATCTCACTCTCTTTGAATCTTCTTTATCATGCTAAGAGGAGCAGGAAAAAGCAAAAAATTTCAGAATTGCACCTTGCAATGCGGAGAAATTACTCTTTGTGCTTTTACAATATTCATTGATTTTTGCCATTGAAAAACGTCCAGAAATGATTGAAGCTACTGACTGAATGAAAGGAGCTGGCATCTCACTCTCTTTGAATCTTCTTTATCATGCTAAGAGGAGCAGGAAAAAGCAAAAAATTTCAGAATTGCACCTTGCAATGCGGAGAAATTACTGTTTGTGCATTTACAATATTCATTGATTTTTGCCATTGAAAAACGTCCAGAAATGATTGAAGCTACTGACTGAATGAAAGGAGCTGGCATCTCACTCTCTTTGAATCTTCTTTATCATGCTAAGAGGAGCAGGAAAAAGCAAAAAATTTCAGAATTGCACCTTGCAATGCGGAGAAATTACAGTTTGTGCATTTACAATATTCATTGATTTTTGCCATTGAAAAACATCCAGAAATGATTGAAGCTACTGACTGAATGAAAGGAGCTGGCATCTCACTCTCTTTGAATCTTCTTTATCATGCTAAGAGGAGCAGGAAAAAGCAAAAAATTTCAGAATTGCACCTTGCAATGCGGAGAAATTACTGTTTGTGCATTTACAATATTCATTGATTTTTGCCATTGAAAAACATCATGTTATTCATATACCAGAAATGTTTGAAGCTACTGACTGAATGAAAGGAGCTGGCATCTCACTCTCTTTGAATCTTCTTTATCATGCTAAGAGGAGCAGGAAAAAGCAAAAAAATTCAGAATTGCACCTTGCAATGTGGAGAAATTACTGTTTGTGCATTTACAATATTCATTGATTTTTACCATTGAAAGACGTCCAGAAATGATTGAAGCTACTGACTGAATGAAAGTAGCTGGCATCTCACTCTCTTCGAATCTTCTTTATCATGCTAAGAGGAGCAGGAAAAAGCAAAAAATTTCAGACTTGCACCTTGCAATGCGGAGAAATTACTGTTTGTGCATTTACAATATTCATTGATTTTTGCCATTGAAAAACGTCCAGAAATGATTGAAGGTACTGACTGAATGAAAGGAGCTGGCATCTCACTCTCTTTGAATCTTCTTTATCATGCTAAGAGGAGCAGGAAAAAGCAAAAAATTTCAGAATTGCACCTTGCAATGCGGAGAAATTACTGTTTGTGCATTTACAATATTCATTGATTTTTGCCACTGAAAAACGTCCAGAAATGATTGAAGCTACTGACTGAATGAAAGGAGCTGGCATCTCACTCTCTTTGAATCTTCTTTATCATGCTAAGAGGAGCAGGAAAAAGCAAAAAATTTCAGAATTGCACCTTGCAATGCGGAGAAATTACAGTTTGTGCATTTACAATATTTATTGATTTTTGCCATTGAAAAACATCCAGAAATGATTGAAGCTACTGACTGAATGAAAGGAGCTGGCATCTCACTCTCTTTGAATCTTCTTTATCATGCTAAGAGGAGCAGGAAAAAGCAAAAAATTTCAGAATTGCACCTTGCAATGCGGAGAAATTACTGTTTGTGCATTTACAATATTCATTGATTTTTGCCATTGAAAAACATCATGTTATTCATATACCAGAAATGTTTGAAGCTACTGACTGAATGAAAGGAGCTGGCATCTCACTCTCTTTGAATCTTCTTTATCATGCTAAGAGGAGCAGGAAAAAGCAAAAAATTTCAGAATTGCACCTTGCAATGTGGAGAAATTACTGTTTGTGCATTTACAATATTCATTGATTTTTACCATTGAAAAACGTCCAGAAATGATTGAAGCTACTGACTGAATGAAAGTAGCTGGCATCTCACTCTCTTTGAATCTTCTTTATCATGCTAAGAGGAGCAGGAAAAAGCAAAAAATCTCAGACTTGCACCTTGCAATGCGGAGAAATTACTGTTTGTGCATTTACAATATTCATTGATTTTTGCCATTGAAAAACATCATGTTATTCATATACCAGAAATGTTTGAAGCTACTGACTGAATGAAAGGAGCTGGCATCTCACTCTCTTTGAATCTTCTTTATCATGCTAAGAGGAGCAGGAAAAAGCAAAAAATTTCAGAATTGCACCTTGCAATGCGGAGAAATTACTGTTTGTGCATTTACAATATTCATTGATTTTTGCCATTGAAAAACATCATGTTATTCATATACCAGAAATGTTTGAAGCTACTGACTGAATGAAAGGAGCTGGCATCTCACTCTCTTTGAATCTTCTTTATCATGCTAAGAGGAGCAGGAAAAAGCAAAAAATTTCAGAATTGCACCTTGCAATGCGGAGAAATTACTGTTTGTGCATTTACAATATTCATTGATTTTTGCCATTGAAAAACATCCAGAAATGATTGAAGCTACTGACTGAATGAAAGGAGCTGGCATCTCACTCTCTTTGAATCTTCTTTATCATGCTAAGAGGAGCAGGAAAAATCAAAAAATTTCAGAATTGCACCTTGCAATGCGGAGAAATTACTGTTTGTGCATTTACAATATTCATTGATTTTTGCCATTGAAAAACATGTTATTCATATACCAGAAATGTTTGAAGCTACTGACTGAATGAAAGGAGCTGGCACCTCACTCTCTTTGAATCTTCTTTATCATGCTAAGAGGAGCGGGAAAAAGCAAAAAATTTCAGAATTGCACCTTGCAATGCGGAGAAATTACTGTTTGTGCATTTACAATATTCATTGATTTTTGCCATTGAAAAACGTCCAGAAATGATTGAAGGTACTGACTAAATGAAAGGAACTGGCATCTCACTCTCTTTGAATCTTCTTTATCATGCTAAGAGGAGCAGGAAAAAGCAAAAAATTTCAGAATTGCACCTTGCAATGCGGAGAAATTACTGTTTGTGCATTTACAATATTCATTGATTTTTGCCATTGAAAAACGTCCAGAAATGATTGAAGCTACTGACTGAATGAAAGGAGCTGGCATCTCACTCTCTTTGAATCTTCTTTATCATGCTAAGAGGAGCAGGAAAAAGCAAAAAATTTCAGAATTGCACTTTGCAATACGGAGAAATTACAGTTTGTGCATTTACAATATTCATTGATTTTTGCCATTGAAAAACATCCAGAAATGATTGAAGCTACTGACTGAATGAAAGGAGCTGGCATCTCACTCTCTTTGAATCTTCTTTATCATACTAAGAGGAGCAGGAAAAAGCAAAAAATTTCAGACTTGCACCTTGCAATGCGGAGAAATTACTGTTTGTGCATTTACAATATTCATTGATTTTTGCCATTGAAAAACATGTTATTCATATACCAGAAATGTTTGAAGCTACTGACTGAATGAAAGGAGCTGGCACCTCACTCTCTTTGAATCTTCTTTATCATGCTAAGAGGAGCGGGAAAAAGCAAAAAATTTCAGAATTGCACCTTGCAATGCGGAGAAATTACTGTTTGTGCATTTACAATATTCATTGATTTTTGCCATTGAAAAACGTCCAGAAATGATTGAAGCTACTGACTGAATGAAAGGAGCTGGCATCTCACTCTCTTTGAATCTTCTTTATCATGCTAAGAGGAGCAGGAAAAAGCAAAAAATTTCAGAATTGCACCTTGCAATGCGGAGAAATTACTGTTTGTGCATTTACAATATTCATTGATTTTTGCCATTGAAAAACGTCCAGAAATGATTGAAGCTACTGACTGAATGAAAGGAGCTGGCATCTCACTCTCTTTGAATCTTCTTTATCATGCTAAGAGGAGCAGGAAAAAGCAAAAAATTTCAGAATTGCACCTTGCAATGCGGAGAAATTACAGTTTGTGCATTTACAATATTCATTGATTTTTGCCATTGAAAAACATCCAGAAATGATTGAAGCTACTGACTGAATGAAAGGAGCTGGCATCTCACTCTCTTTGAATCTTCTTTATCATGCTAAGAGGAGCAGGAAAAAGCAAAAAATTTCAGAATTGCACCTTGCAATGCGGAGAAATTACTGTTTGTGCATTTACAATATTCATTGATTTTTGCCATTGAAAAACATCATGTTATTCATATACCAGAAATGTTTGAAGCTACTGACTCAATGAAAGGAGCTGGCATCTCACTCTCTTTGAATCTTCTTTATCATGCTAAGAGGAGCAGGAAAAAGCAAAAAATTTCAGAATTGCACCTTGCAATGTGGAGAAATTACTGTTTGTGCATTTACAATATTCATTGATTTTTACCATTGAAAAACGTCCAGAAATGATTGAAGCTACTGACTGAATGAAAGTAGCTGGCATCTCACTCTCTTCGAATCTTCTTTATCATGCTAAGAGGAGCAGGAAAAAGCAAAAAATTTCAGACTTGCACCTTGCAATGCGGAGAAATTACTGTTTGTGCATTTACAATATTCATTGATTTTTGCCATTGAAAAACGTCCAGAAATGATTGAAGGTACTGACTGAATGAAAGGAGCTGGCATCTCACTCTCTTTGAATCTTCTTTATCATGCTAAGAGGAGCAGGAAAAAGCAAAAAATTTCAGAATTGCACCTTGCAATGCGGAGAAATTACTGTTTGTGCATTTACAATATTCATTGATTTTTGCCACTGAAAAACGTCCAGAAATGATTGAAGCTACTGACTGAATGAAAGGAGCTGGCATCTCACTCTCTTTGAATCTTCTTTATCATGCTAAGAGGAGCAGGAAAAAGCAAAAAATTTCAGAATTGCACCTTGCAATGCGGAGAAATTACAGTTTGTGCATTTACAATATTTATTGATTTTTGCCATTGAAAAACATCCAGAAATGATTGAAGCTACTGACTGAATGAAAGGAGCTGGCATCTCACTCTCTTTGAATCTTCTTTATCATGCTAAGAGGAGCAGGAAAAAGCAAAAAATTTCAGAATTGCACCTTGCAATGCGGAGAAATTACTGTTTGTGCATTTACAATATTCATTGATTTTTGCCATTGAAAAACATCATGTTATTCATATACCAGAAATGTTTGAAGCTACTGACTGAATGAAAGGAGCTGGCATCTCACTCTCTTTGAATCTTCTTTATCATGCTACGAGGAGCAGGAAAAAGCAAAAAATTTCAGAATTGCACCTTGCAATGTGGAGAAATTACTGTTTGTGCATTTACAATATTCATTGATTTTTACCATTGAAAAACGTCCAGAAATGATTGAAGCTACTGACTGAATGAAAGTAGCTGGCATCTCACTCTCTTTGAATCTTCTTTATCATGCTAAGAGGAGCAGGAAAAAGCAAAAAATCTCAGACTTGCACCTTGCAATGCGGAGAAATTACTGTTTGTGCATTTACAATATTCATTGATTTTTGCCATTGAAAAACATCATGTTATTCATATACCAGAAATGTTTGAAGCTACTGACTGAATGAAAGGAGCTGGCATCTCACTCTCTTTGAATCTTCTTTATCATGCTAAGAGGAGCAGGAAAAAGCAAAAAATTTCAGAATTGCACCTTGCAATGCGGAGAAATTACTGTTTGTGCATTTACAATATTCATTGATTTTTGCCATTGAAAAACATCATGTTATTCATATACCAGAAATGTTTGAAGCTACTGACTGAATGAAAGGAGCTGGCATCTCACTCTCTTTGAATCTTCTTTATCATGCTAAGAGGAGCAGGAAAAAGCAAAAAATTTCAGAATTGCACCTTGCAATGCGGAGAAATTACTGTTTGTGCATTTACAATATTCATTGATTTTTGCCATTGAAAAACATCCAGAAATGATTGAAGCTACTGACTGAATGAAAGGAGCTGGCATCTCACTCTCTTTGAATCTTCTTTATCATGCTAAGAGGAGCAGGAAAAATCAAAAAATTTCAGAATTGCACCTTGCAATGCGGAGAAATTACTGTTTGTGCATTTACAATATTCATTGATTTTTGCCATTGAAAAACATGTTATTCATATACCAGAAATGTTTGAAGCTACTGACTGAATGAAAGGAGCTGGCACCTCACTCTCTTTGAATCTTCTTTATCATGCTAAGAGGAGCGGGAAAAAGCAAAAAATTTCAGAATTGCACCTTGCAATGCGGAGAAATTACTGTTTGTGCATTTACAATATTCATTGATTTTTGCCATTGAAAAACGTCCAGAAATGATTGAAGGTACTGACTAAATGAAAGGAGCTGGCATCTCACTCTCTTTGAATCTTCTTTATCATGCTAAGAGGAGCAGGAAAAAGCAAAAAATTTCAGAATTGCACCTTGCAATGCGGAGAAATTACTGTTTGTGCATTTACAATATTCATTGATTTTTGCCATTGAAAAACGTCCAGAAATGATTGAAGCTACTGACTGAATGAAAGGAGCTGGCATCTCACTCTCTTTGAATCTTCTTTATCATGCTAAGAGGAGCAGGAAAAAGCAAAAAATTTCAGAATTGCACTTTGCAATACGGAGAAATTACAGTTTGTGCATTTACAATATTCATTGATTTTTGCCATTGAAAAACATCCAGAAATGATTGAAGCTACTGACTGAATGAAAGGAGCTGGCATCTCACTCTCTTTGAATCTTCTTTATCATACTAAGAGGAGCAGGAAAAAGCAAAAAATTTCAGACTTGCACCTTGCAATGCGGAGAAATTACTGTTTGTGCATTTACAATATTCATTGATTTTTGCCATTGAAAAACATCATGTTATTCATATACCAGAAATGTGTGAAGCTACTGACTGAATGAAAGGAGCTGGCATCTCACTCTCTTTGAATCTTCTTTATCATGCTAAGAGGAGCAGGAAAAAGCAAAAAATTTCAGAATTGCACCTTGCAATGCGGAGAAATTACTGTTTGTGCATTTACAATATTCATTGATTTTTGCCATTGAAAAACGTCCAGAAATGATTGAAGCTACTGACTGAATGAAAGGAGCTGGCATCTCACTCTCTTTGAATCTTGTTTATCATGCTAAGAGGAGCAGGAAAAAGCAAAAAATTTCAGAATTGCACCTTGCAATGCGGAGAAATTACTGTTTGTGCATTTACAATATTCATTGATTTTTGCCATTGAAAAACGTCCAGAAATGATTGAAGCTACTGACTGAATGAAAGGAGCTGGCATCTCACTCTCTTTGAATCTTCTTTATCATGCTAAGAGGAGCAGGAAAAAGCAAAAAATTTCAGAATTGCACCTTGCAATGCGGAGAAATTACTGTTTGTGCATTTACAATATTCATTGATTTTTGCCATTGAAAAACATCATGTTATTCATATACCAGAAATGATTGAAGCTACTGACTGAATGAAAGGAGCTGGCATCTCACTCTCTTTGAATCTTCTTTATCATGCTAAGAGGAGCAGGAAAAAGTAAAAAATTTCAGAATTGCACCTTGCAATGCGGAGAAATTACTGTTTGTGCATTTATAATATTCAATGATTTTTGCCATTGAAAAACGTCCAGAAATGATTGAAGCTACTGACTGAACGAAAGGAGCTGGCATCTCACTCTCTTTGAATCTTCTTTATCATGCTAAGAGGAGCAGGAAAAAGCAAAAAATTTCAGAATTGCACCTTGCAATGCGGAGAAATTACTGTTTGTGCATTTACAATATTCATTGATTTTTGCCATTGAAAAACGTCCAGAAATGATTGAAGCTACTGACTGAATGAAAGGAGCTGGCATCTCACTCTCTTTGAATCTTCTTTATCATGCTAAGAGGAGCAGGAAAAAGCAAAAAATTTCAGAATTGCACCTTGCAATGCGGAGAAATTACTGTTTGTGCATTTACAATATTCATTGATTTTTGCCATTGAAAAACATCATGTTATTCATATACCAGAAATGTTTGAAGCTACTGACTGAATGAAAGGAGCTGACATCTCACTCTCTTTGAATCTTCTTTATCATGCTAAGAGGAGCAGGAAAAAGCAAAAAATTTCAGAATTGCACCTTGCAATGCGGAGAAATTACTGTTTGTGCATTTACAATATTCATTGATTTTTGCCATTGAAAAACGTCCAGAAATGATTGAAGCTACTGACTGAATGAAAGGAGCTGGCATCTCACTCTCTTTGAATCTTCTTTATCATGCTAAGAGGAGCAGGAAAAAGCAAAAAATTTCAGAATTGCACCTTGCAATGCGGAGAAATTACTGTTTGTGCATTTACAATATTCATTGATTTTTGCCATTGAAAAACATCATGTTATTCATATACCAGAAATGTTTGAAGCTACTGACTGAATGAAAGGAGCTGGCATCTCACTCTCTTTGAATCTTCTTTATCATGCTAAGAGGAGCAGGAAAAAGCAAAAAATTTCAGAATTGCACCTTGCAATGTGGAGAAATTACTGTTTGTGCATTTACAATATTCATTGATTTTTGCCATTGAAAAACATCATGTTATTCATATACCAGAAATGTTTGAAGCTACTGACTGAATGAAAGGAGCTGGCATCTCACTCTCTTTGAATCTTCTTTATCATGCTAAGAGGAGCAGGAAAAAGCAAAAAATTTCAGAATTGCACCTTGCAATGCGGAGAAATTACTGTTTGTGCATTTACAATATTCATTGATTTTTGCCATTGAAAAACATCATGTTATTCATATACCAGAAATGATTGAAGCTACTGACTGAATGAAAGGAGCTGGCATCTCACTCTCTTTGAATCTTCTTTATCATGCTAAGAGGAGCAGGAAAAAGTAAAAAATTTCAGAATTGCACCTTGCAATGCGGAGAAATTACTGTTTGTGCATTTATAATATTCAATGATTTTTGCCATTGAAAAACGTCCAGAAATGATTGAAGCTACTGACTGAACGAAAGGAGCTGGCATCTCACTCTCTTTGAATCTTCTTTATCATGCTAAGAGGAGCAGGAAAAAGCAAAAAATTTCAGAATTGCACCTTGCAATGCGGAGAAATTACTGTTTGTGCATTTACAATATTCATTGATTTTTGCCATTGAAAAACGTCCAGAAATGATTGAAGCTACTGACTGAATGAAAGGAGCTGGCATCTCACTCTCTTTGAATCTTCTTTATCATGCTAAGAGGAGCAGGAAAAAGCAAAAAATTTCAGAATTGCACCTTGCAATGCGGAGAAATTACTGTTTGTGCATTTACAATATTCATTGATTTTTGCCATTGAAAAACATCATGTTATTCATATACCAGAAATGTTTGAAGCTACTGACTGAATGAAAGGAGCTGACATCTCACTCTCTTTGAATCTTCTTTATCATGCTAAGAGGAGCAGGAAAAAGCAAAAAATTTCAGAATTGCACCTTGCAATGCGGAGAAATTACTGTTTGTGCATTTACAATATTCATTGATTTTTGCCATTGAAAAACGTCCAGAAATGATTGAAGCTACTGACTGAATGAAAGGAGCTGGCATCTCACTCTCTTTGAATCTTCTTTATCATGCTAAGAGGAGCAGGAAAAAGCAAAAAATTTCAGAATTGCACCTTGCAATGCGGAGAAATTACTGTTTGTGCATTTACAATATTCATTGATTTTTGCCATTGAAAAACATCATGTTATTCATATACCAGAAATGTTTGAAGCTACTGACTGAATGAAAGGAGCTGGCATCTCACTCTCTTTGAATCTTCTTTATCATGCTAAGAGGAGCAGGAAAAAGCAAAAAATTTCAGAATTGCACCTTGCAATGTGGAGAAATTACTGTTTGTGCATTTACAATATTCATTGATTTTTGCCATTGAAAAACATCATGTTATTCATATACCAGAAATGTTTGAAGCTACTGACTGAATGAAAGGAGCTGGCATCTCACTCTCTTTGAATCTTCTTTATCATGCTAAGAGGAGCAGGAAAAAGCAAAAAATTTCAGAATTGCACCTTGCAATGTGGAGAAATTACTGTTTGTGCATTTACAATATTCATTGATTTTTACCATTGAAAAACGTCCAGAAATGATTGAAGCTACTGACTGAATGAAAGTAGCTGGCATCTCACTCTCTTTGAATCTTCTTTATCATGCTAAGAGGAGCAGGAAAAAGCAAAAAATTTCAGACTTGCACCTTGCAATGCGGAGAAATTACTGTTTGTGCATTTACAATATTCATTGATTTTTGCCATTGAAAAACATCATGTTATTCATATACCAGAAATGTTTGAAGCTACTGACTGAATGAAAGGAGCTGGCATCTCACTCTCTTTGAATCTTCTTTATCATGCTAAGAGGAGCAGGAAAAAGCAAAAAATTTCAGAATTGCACCTTGCAATGCGGAGAAATTACTGTTTGTGCATTTACAATATTCATTGATTTTTGCCATTGAAAAACATCATGTTATTCATATACCAGAAATGATTGAAGCTACTGACTGAATGAAAGGAGCTGGCATCTCACTCTCTTTGAATCTTCTTTATCATGCTAAGAGGAGCAGGAAAAAGTAAAAAATTTCAGAATTGCACCTTGCAATGCGGAGAAATTACTGTTTGTGCATTTATAATATTCAATGATTTTTGCCATTGAAAAACGTCCAGAAATGATTGAAGCTACTGACTGAACGAAAGGAGCTGGCATCTCACTCTCTTTGAATCTTCTTTATCATGCTAAGAGGAGCAGGAAAAAGCAAAAAATTTCAGAATTGCACCTTGCAATGCGGAGAAATTACTGTTTGTGCATTTACAATATTCATTGATTTTTGCCATTGAAAAACATCCAGAAATGATTGAAGCTACTGACTGAATGAAAGGAGCTGGAATCTCACTCTCTTTGAATCTTCTTTATCATGCTAAGAGGAGCAGGAAAAAGCAAAAAATTTCAGAATTGCACCTTGCAATGCGGAGAAATTACTGTTTGTGCATTTACAATATTCATTGATTTTTGCCATTGAAAAACATCATGTTATTCATATACCAGAAATGTTTGAAGCTACTGACTGAATGAAAGGAGCTGACATCTCACTCTCTTTGAATCTTCTTTATCATGCTAAGAGGAGCAGGAAAAAGCAAAAAATTTCAGAATTGCACCTTGCAATGCGGAGAAATTACTGTTTGTGCATTTACAATATTCATTGATTTTTGCCATTGAAAAACGTCCAGAAATGATTGAAGCTACTGACTGAATGAAAGGAGCTGGCATCTCACTCTCTTTGAATCTTCTTTATCATGCTAAGAGGAGCAGGAAAAAGCAAAAAATTTCAGAATTGCACCTTGCAATGCGGAGAAATTACTGTTTGTGCATTTACAATATTCATTGATTTTTGCCATTGAAAAACATCCAGAAATGATTGAAGCTACTGACTGAATGAAAGGAGCTGGCATCTCACTCTCTTTGAATCTTCTTTATCATGCTAAGAGGAGCAGGAAAAAGCAAAAAATTTCAGAATTGCACCTTGCAATGCGGAGAAATTACTGTTTGTGCATTTACAATATTCATTGATTTTTGCCATTGAAAAACATCATGTTATTCATATACCAGAAATGTTTGAAGCTACTGACTGAATGAAAGGAGCTGACATCTCACTCTCTTTGAATCTTCTTTATCATGCTAAGAGGAGCAGGAAAAAGCAAAAAATTTCAGAATTGCACCTTGCAATGCGGAGAAATTACTGTTTGTGCATTTACAATATTCATTGATTTTTGCCATTGAAAAACGTCCAGAAATGATTGAAGCTACTGACTGAATGAAAGGAGCTGGCATCTCACTCTCTTTGAATCTTCTTTATCATGCTAAGAGGAGCAGGAAAAAGCAAAAAATTTCAGAATTGCACCTTGCAATGCGGAGAAATTACTGTTTGTGCATTTACAATATTCATTGATTTTTGCCATTGAAAAACATGTTATTCATATACCAGAAATGTTTGAAGCTACTGACTGAATGAAAGGAGCTGGCACCTCACTCTCTTTGAATCTTCTTTATCATGCTAAGAGGAGCGGGAAAAAGCAAAAAATTTCAGAATTGCACCTTGCAATGCGGAGAAATTAGTTTGTGCATTTACAATATTCATTGATTTTTGCCATTGAAAAACGTCCAGAAATGATTGAAGGTACTGACTGAATGAAAGGAGCTGGCATCTCACTCTCTTTGAATCTTCTTTATCATGCTAAGAGGAGCAGGAAAAAGCAAAAAATTTCAGAATTGCACCTTGCAATGCGGAGAAATTACTGTTTGTGCATTTACAATATTCATTGATTTTTGCCATTGAAAAACATCATGTTATTCATATACCAGAAATGTTTGAAGCTACTGACTGAATGAAAGGAGCTGACATCTCACTCTCTTTGAATCTTCTTTATCATGCTAAGAGGAGCAGGAAAAAGCAAAAAATTTCAGAATTGCACCTTGCAATGCGGAGAAATTACTGTTTGTGCATTTACAATATTCATTGATTTTTGCCATTGAAAAACGTCCAGAAATGATTGAAGCTACTGACTGAATGAAAGGAGCTGGCATCTCACTCTCTTTGAATCTTCTTTATCATGCTAAGAGGAGCAGGAAAAAGCAAAAAATTTCAGAATTGCACCTTGCAATGCGGAGAAATTACTGTTTGTGCATTTACAATATTCATTGATTTTTGCCATTGAAAAACATGTTATTCATATACCAGAAATGTTTGAAGCTACTGACTGAATGAAAGGAGCTGGCACCTCACTCTCTTTGAATCTTCTTTATCATGCTAAGAGGAGCGGGAAAAAGCAAAAAATTTCAGAATTGCACCTTGCAATGCGGAGAAATTACTGTTTGTGCATTTACAATATTCATTGATTTTTGCCATTGAAAAACGTCCAGAAATGATTGAAGGTACTGACTGAATGAAAGGAGCTGGCATCTCACTCTCTTTGAATCTTCTTTATCATGCTAAGAGGAGCAGGAAAAAGCAAAAAATTTCAGAATTGCACCTTGCAATGCGGAGAAATTACTGTTTGTGCATTTACAATATTCATTGGTTTTTGCCATTGAAAAACGTCCAGAAATGATTGAAGCTACTGACTGAATGAAAGGAGCTGGCATCTCACTCTCTTTGAATCTTCTTTATCATGCTAAGAGGAGCAGGAAAAAGCAAAAAATTTCAGAATTGCACCTTGCAATGCGGAGAAATTACAGTTTGTGCATTTACAATATTCATTGATTTTTGCCATTGAAAAACATCCAGAAATGATTGAAGCTACTGACTGAATGAAAGGAGCTGGCATCTCACTCTCTTTGAATCTTCTTTATCATGCTAAGAGGAGCAGGAAAAAGCAAAAAATTTCAGAATTGCACCTTGCAATGCGGAGAAATTACTGTTTGTGCATTTACAATATTCATTGATTTTTGCCATTGAAAAACATCATGTTATTCATATACCAGAAATGTTTGAAGCTACTGACTGAATGAAAGGAGCTGGCATCTCACTCTCTTTGAATCTTCTTTATCATGCTAAGAGGAGCAGGAAAAAGCAAAAAATTTCAGAATTGCACCTTGCAATGTGGAGAAATTACTGTTTGTGCATTTACAATATTCATTGATTTTTACCATTGAAAAACGTCCAGAAATGATTGAAGCTACTGACTGAATGAAAGTAGCTGGCATCTCACTCTCTTTGAATCTTCTTTATCATGCTAAGAGGAGCAGGAAAAAGCAAAAAATTTCAGACTTGCACCTTGCAATGCGGAGAAATTACTGTTTGTGCATTTACAATATTCATTGATTTTTGCCATTGAAAAACATCATGTTATTCATATACCAGAAATGTTTGAAGCTACTGACTGAATGAAAGGAGCTGGCATCTCACTCTCTTTGAATCTTCTTTATCATGCTAAGAGGAGCAGGAAAAAGCAAAAAATTTCAGAATTGCACCTTGCAATGCGGAGAAATTACTGTTTGTGCATTTACAATATTCATTGATTTTTGCCATTGAAAAACATCATGTTATTCATATACCAGAAATGTTTGAAGCTACTGACTGAATGAAAGGAGCTGGCATCTCACTCTCTTTGAATCTTCTTTATCATGCTAAGAGGAGCAGGAAAAAGCAAAAAATTTCAGAATTGCACCTTGCAATGCGGAGAAATTACTGTTTGTGCATTTACAATATTCATTGATTTTTGCCATTGAAAAACATCCAGAAATGATTGAAGCTACTGACTGAATGAAAGGAGCTGGCATCTCACTCTCTTTGAATCTTCTTTATCATGCTAAGAGGAGCAGGAAAAATCAAAAAATTTCAGAATTGCACCTTGCAATGCGGAGAAATTACTGTTTGTGCATTTACAATATTCATTGATTTTTGCCATTGAAAAACATGTTATTCATATACCAGAAATGTTTGAAGCTACTGACTGAATGAAAGGAGCTGGCACCTCACTCTCTTTGAATCTTCTTTATCATGCTAAGAGGAGCGGGAAAAAGCAAAAAATTTCAGAATTGCACCTTGCAATGCGGAGAAATTACTGTTTGTGCATTTACAATATTCATTGATTTTTGCCATTGAAAAACGTCCAGAAATGATTGAAGGTACTGACTAAATGAAAGGAGCTGGCATCTCACTCTCTTTGAATCTTCTTTATCATGCTAAGAGGAGCAGGAAAAAGCAAAAAATTTCAGAATTGCACCTTGCAATGCGGAGAAATTACTGTTTGTGCATTTACAATATTCATTGATTTTTGCCATTGAAAAACGTCCAGAAATGATTGAAGCTACTGACTGAATGAAAGGAGCTGGCATCTCACTCTCTTTGAATCTTCTTTATCATGCTAAGAGGAGCAGGAAAAAGCAAAAAATTTCAGAATTGCACTTTGCAATACGGAGAAATTACAGTTTGTGCATTTACAATATTCATTGATTTTTGCCATTGAAAAACATCCAGAAATGATTGAAGCTACTGACTGAATGAAAGGAGCTGGCATCTCACTCTCTTTGAATCTTCTTTATCATACTAAGAGGAGCAGGAAAAAGCAAAAAATTTCAGACTTGCACCTTGCAATGCGGAGAAATTACTGTTTGTGCATTTACAATATTCATTGATTTTTGCCATTGAAAAACATCATGTTATTCATATACCAGAAATGTGTGAAGCTACTGACTGAATGAAAGGAGCTGGCATCTCACTCTCTTTGAATCTTCTTTATCATGCTAAGAGGAGCAGGAAAAAGCAAAAAATTTCAGAATTGCACCTTGCAATGCGGAGAAATTACTGTTTGTGCATTTACAATATTCATTGATTTTTGCCATTGAAAAACGTCCAGAAATGATTGAAGCTACTGACTGAATGAAAGGAGCTGGCATCTCACTCTCTTTGAATCTTGTTTATCATGCTAAGAGGAGCAGGAAAAAGCAAAAAATTTCAGAATTGCACCTTGCAATGCGGAGAAATTACTGTTTGTGCATTTACAATATTCATTGATTTTTGCCATTGAAAAACGTCCAGAAATGATTGAAGCTACTGACTGAATGAAAGGAGCTGGCATCTCACTCTCTTTGAATCTTCTTTATCATGCTAAGAGGAGCAGGAAAAAGCAAAAAATTTCAGAATTGCACCTTGCAATGCGGAGAAATTACTGTTTGTGCATTTACAATATTCATTGATTTTTGCCATTGAAAAACATCATGTTATTCATATACCAGAAATGATTGAAGCTACTGACTGAATGAAAGGAGCTGGCATCTCACTCTCTTTGAATCTTCTTTATCATGCTAAGAGGAGCAGGAAAAAGTAAACAATTTCAGAATTGCACCTTGCAATGCGGAGAAATTACTGTTTGTGCATTTATAATATTCAATGTTTTTTGCCATTGAAAAACGTCCAGAAATGATTGAAGCTACTGACTGAACGAAAGGAGCTGGCATCTCACTCTCTTTGAATCTTCTTTATCATGCTAAGAGGAGCAGGAAAAAGCAAAAAATTTCAGAATTGCACCTTGCAATGCGGAGAAATTACTGTTTGTGCATTTACAATATTCATTGATTTTTGCCATTGAAAAACGTCCAGAAATGATTGAAGCTACTGACTGAATGAAAGGAGCTGGCATCTCACTCTCTTTGAATCTTCTTTATCATGCTAAGAGGAGCAGGAAAAAGCAAAAAATTTCAGAATTGCACCTTGCAATGCGGAGAAATTACTGTTTGTGCATTTACAATATTCATTGATTTTTGCCATTGAAAAACATCATGTTATTCATATACCAGAAATGTTTGAAGCTACTGACTGAATGAAAGGAGCTGACATCTCACTCTCTTTGAATCTTCTTTATCATGCTAAGAGGAGCAGGAAAAAGCAAAAAATTTCAGAATTGCACCTTGCAATGCGGAGAAATTACTGTTTGTGCATTTACAATATTCATTGATTTTTGCCATTGAAAAACGTCCAGAAATGATTGAAGCTACTGACTGAATGAAAGGAGCTGGCATCTCACTCTCTTTGAATCTTCTTTATCATGCTAAGAGGAGCAGGAAAAAGCAAAAAATTTCAGAATTGCACCTTGCAATGCGGAGAAATTACTGTTTGTGCATTTACAATATTCATTGATTTTTGCCATTGAAAAACATCATGTTATTCATATACCAGAAATGTTTGAAGCTACTGACTGAATGAAAGGAGCTGGCATCTCACTCTCTTTGAATCTTCTTTATCATGCTAAGAGGAGCAGGAAAAAGCAAAAAATTTCAGAATTGCACCTTGCAATGTGGAGAAATTACTGTTTGTGCATTTACAATATTCATTGATTTTTGCCATTGAAAAACATCATGTTATTCATATACCAGAAATGTTTGAAGCTACTGACTGAATGAAAGGAGCTGGCATCTCACTCTCTTTGAATCTTCTTTATCATGCTAAGAGGAGCAGGAAAAAGCAAAAAATTTCAGAATTGCACCTTGCAATGTGGAGAAATTACTGTTTGTGCATTTACAATATTCATTGATTTTTACCATTGAAAAACGTCCAGAAATGATTGAAGCTACTGACTGAATGAAAGTAGCTGGCATCTCACTCTCTTTGAATCTTCTTTATCATGCTAAGAGGAGCAGGAAAAAGCAAAAAATTTCAGACTTGCACCTTGCAATGCGGAGAAATTACTGTTTGTGCATTTACAATATTCATTGATTTTTGCCATTGAAAAACATCATGTTATTCATATACCAGAAATGTTTGAAGCTACTGACTGAATGAAAGGAGCTGGCATCTCACTCTCTTTGAATCTTCTTTATCATGCTAAGAGGAGCAGGAAAAAGCAAAAAATTTCAGAATTGCACCTTGCAATGCGGAGAAATTACTGTTTGTGCATTTACAATATTCATTGATTTTTGCCATTGAAAAACATCATGTTATTCATATACCAGAAATGATTGAAGCTACTGACTGAATGAAAGGAGCTGGCATCTCACTCTCTTTGAATCTTCTTTATCATGCTAAGAGGAGCAGGAAAAAGTAAAAAATTTCAGAATTGCACCTTGCAATGCGGAGAAATTACTGTTTGTGCATTTATAATATTCAATGATTTTTGCCATTGAAAAACGTCCAGAAATGATTGAAGCTACTGACTGAACGAAAGGAGCTGGCATCTCACTCTCTTTGAATCTTCTTTATCATGCTAAGAGGAGCAGGAAAAAGCAAAAAATTTCAGAATTGCACCTTGCAATGCGGAGAAATTACTGTTTGTGCATTTACAATATTCATTGATTTTTGCCATTGAAAAACATCCAGAAATGATTGAAGCTACTGACTGAATGAAAGGAGCTGGCATCTCACTCTCTTTGAATCTTCTTTATCATGCTAAGAGGAGCAGGAAAAAGCAAAAAATTTCAGAATTGCACCTTGCAATGCGGAGAAATTACTGTTTGTGCATTTACAATATTCATTGATTTTTGCCATTGAAAAACATCATGTTATTCATATACCAGAAATGTTTGAAGCTACTGACTGAATGAAAGGAGCTGACATCTCACTCTCTTTGAATCTTCTTTATCATGCTAAGAGGAGCAGGAAAAAGCAAAAAATTTCAGAATTGCACCTTGCAATGCGGAGAAATTACTGTTTGTGCATTTACAATATTCATTGATTTTTGCCATTGAAAAACGTCCAGAAATGATTGAAGCTACTGACTGAATGAAACAAGCTGGCATCTCACTCTCTTTGAATCTTCTTTATCATGCTAAGAGGAGCAGGAAAAAGCAAAAAATTTCAGAATTGCACCTTGCAATGCGGAGAAATTACTGTTTGTGCATTTACAATATTCATTGATTTTTGCCATTGAAAAACATCCAGAAATGATTGAAGCTACTGACTGAATGAAAGGAGCTGGCATCTCACTCTCTTTGAATCTTCTTTATCATGCTAAGAGGAGCAGGAAAAAGCAAAAAATTTCAGAATTGCACCTTGCAATGCGGAGAAATTACTGTTTGTGCATTTACAATATTCATTGATTTTTGCCATTGAAAAACATCATGTTATTCATATACCAGAAATGTTTGAAGCTACTGACTGAATGAAAGGAGCTGACATCTCACTCTCTTTGAATCTTCTTTATCATGCTAAGAGGAGCAGGAAAAAGCAAAAAATTTCAGAATTGCACCTTGCAATGCGGAGAAATTACTGTTTGTGCATTTACAATATTCATTGATTTTTGCCATTGAAAAACATCATGTTATTCATATACCAGAAATGTTTGAAGCTACTGACTGAATGAAAGGAGCTGGCATCTCACTCTCTTTGAATCTTCTTTATCATGCTAAGAGGAGCAGGAAAAAGCAAAAAATTTCAGAATTGCACCTTGCAATGTGGAGAAATTACTGTTTGTGCATTTACAATATTCATTGATTTTTACCATTGAAAAACGTCCAGAAATGATTGAAGCTACTGACTGAATGAAAGTAGCTGGCATCTCACTCTCTTTGAATCTTCTTTATCATGCTAAGAGGAGCAGGAAAAAGCAAAAAATCTCAGACTTGCACCTTGCAATGCGGAGAAATTACTGTTTGTGCATTTACAATATTCATTGATTTTTGCCATTGAAAAACATCATGTTATTCATATACCAGAAATGTTTGAAGCTACTGACTGAATGAAAGGAGCTGGCATCTCACTCTCTTTGAATCTTCTTTATCATGCTAAGAGGAGCAGGAAAAAGCAAAAAATTTCAGAATTGCACCTTGCAATGCGGAGAAATTACTGTTTGTGCATTTACAATATTCATTGATTTTTGCCATTGAAAAACATCATGTTATTCATATACCAGAAATGTTTGAAGCTACTGACTGAATGAAAGGAGCTGGCATCTCACTCTCTTTGAATCTTCTTTATCATGCTAAGAGGAGCAGGAAAAAGCAAAAAATTTCAGAATTGCACCTTGCAATGCGGAGAAATTACTGTTCGTGCATTTACAATATTCATTGATTTTTGCCATTGAAAAACATCCAGAAATGATTGAAGCTACTGACTGAATGAAAGGAGCTGGCATCTCACTCTCTTTGAATCTTCTTTATCATGCTAAGAGGAGCAGGAAAAATCAAAAAATTTCAGAATTGCACCTTGCAATGCGGAGAAATTACTGTTTGTGCATTTACAATATTCATTGATTTTTGCCATTGAAAAACATGTTATTCATATACCAGAAATGTTTGAAGCTACTGACTGAATGAAAGGAGCTGGCACCTCACTCTCTTTGAATCTTCTTTATCATGCTAAGAGGAGCGGGAAAAAGCAAAAAATTTCAGAATTGCACCTTGCAATGCGGAGAAATTACTGTTTGTGCATTTACAATATTCATTGATTTTTGCCATTGAAAAACGTCCAGAAATGATTGAAGGTACTGACTAAATGAAAGGAACTGGCATCTCACTCTCTTTGAATCTTCTTTATCATGCTAAGAGGAGCAGGAAAAAGCAAAAAATTTCAGAATTGCACCTTGCAATGCGGAGAAATTACTGTTTGTGCATTTACAATATTCATTGATTTTTGCCATTGAAAAACGTCCAGAAATGATTGAAGCTACTGACTGAATGAAAGGAGCTGGCATCTCACTCTCTTTGAATCTTCTTTATCATGCTAAGAGGAGCAGGAAAAAGCAAAAAATTTCAGAATTGCACTTTGCAATACGGAGAAATTACAGTTTGTGCATTTACAATATTCATTGATTTTTGCCATTGAAAAACATCCAGAAATGATTGAAGCTACTGACTGAATGAAAGGAGCTGGCATCTCACTCTCTTTGAATCTTCTTTATCATACTAAGAGGAGCAGGAAAAAGCAAAAAATTTCAGACTTGCACCTTGCAATGCGGAGAACTTACTGTTTGTGCATTTACAATATTCATTGATTTTTGCCATTGAAAAACATGTTATTCATATACCAGAAATGTTTGAAGCTACTGACTGAATGAAAGGAGCTGGCACCTCACTCTCTTTGAATCTTCTTTATCATGCTAAGAGGAGCGGGAAAAAGCAAAAAATTTCAGAATTGCACCTTGCAATGCGGAGAAATTACTGTTTGTGCATTTACAATATTCATTGATTTTTGCCATTGAAAAACGTCCAGAAATGATTGAAGGTACTGACTAAATGAAAGGAACTGGCATCTCACTCTCTTTGAATCTTCTTTATCATGCTAAGAGGAGCAGGAAAAAGCAAAAAATTTCAGAATTGCACCTTGCAATGCGGAGAAATTACTGTTTGTGCATTTACAATATTCATTGATTTTTGCCATTGAAAAACGTCCAGAAATGATTGAAGCTACTGACTGAATGAAAGGAGCTGGCATCTCACTCTCTTTGAATCTTCTTTATCATGCTAAGAGGAGCAGGAAAAAGCAAAAAATTTCAGAATTGCACTTTGCAATACGGAGAAATTACAGTTTGTGCATTTACAATATTCATTGATTTTTGCCATTGAAAAACATCCAGAAATGATTGAAGCTACTGACTGAATGAAAGGAGCTGGCATCTCACTCTCTTTGAATCTTCTTTATCATACTAAGAGGAGCAGGAAAAAGCAAAAAATTTCAGACTTGCACCTTGCAATGCGGAGAAATTACTGTTTGTGCATTTACAATATTCATTGATTTTTGCCATTGAAAAACATGTTATTCATATACCAGAAATGTTTGAAGCTACTGACTGAATGAAAGGAGCTGGCACCTCACTCTCTTTGAATCTTCTTTATCATGCTAAGAGGAGCGGGAAAAAGCAAAAAATTTCAGAATTGCACCTTGCAATGCGGAGAAATTACTGTTTGTGCATTTACAATATTCATTGATTTTTGCCATTGAAAAACGTCCAGAAATGATTGAAGCTACTGACTGAATGAAAGGAGCTGGCATCTCACTCTCTTTGAATCTTCTTTATCATGCTAAGAGGAGCAGGAAAAAGCAAAAAATTTCAGAATTGCACCTTGCAATGCGGAGAAATTACTGTTTGTGCATTTACAATATTCATTGATTTTTGCCATTGAAAAACGTCCAGAAATGATTGAAGCTACTGACTGAATGAAAGGAGCTGGCATCTCACTCTCTTTGAATCTTCTTTATCATGCTAAGAGGAGCAGGAAAAAGCAAAAAATTTCAGAATTGCACCTTGCAATGCGGAGAAATTACAGTTTGTGCATTTACAATATTCATTGATTTTTGCCATTGAAAAACATCCAGAAATGATTGAAGCTACTGACTGAATGAAAGGAGCTGGCATCTCACTCTCTTTGAATCTTCTTTATCATGCTAAGAGGAGCAGGAAAAAGCAAAAAATTTCAGAATTGCACCTTGCAATGCGGAGAAATTACTGTTTGTGCATTTACAATATTCATTGATTTTTGCCATTGAAAAACATCATGTTATTCATATACCAGAAATGTTTGAAGCTACTGACTCAATGAAAGGAGCTGGCATCTCAATCTCTTTGAATCTTCTTTATCATGCTAAGAGGAGCAGGAAAAAGCAAAAAATTTCAGAATTGCACCTTGCAATGTGGAGAAATTACTGTTTGTGCATTTACAATATTCATTGATTTTTACCATTGAAAAACGTCCAGAAATGATTGAAGCTACTGAGTGAATGAAAGTAGCTGGCATCTCACTCTCTTCGAATCTTCTTTATCATGCTAAGAGGAGCAGGAAAAAGCAAAAAATTTCAGACTTGCACCTTGCAATGCGGAGAAATTACTGTTTGTGCATTTACAATATTCATTGATTTTTGCCATTGAAAAACGTCCAGAAATGATTGAAGGTACTGACTGAATGAAAGGAGCTGGCATCTCACTCTCTTTGAATCTTCTTTATCATGCTAAGAGGAGCAGGAAAAAGCAAAAAATTTCAGAATTGCACCTTGCAATGCGGAGAAATTACTGTTTGTGCATTTACAATATTCATTGATTTTTGCCACTGAAAAACGTCCAGAAATGATTGAAGCTACTGACTGAATGAAAGGAGCTGGCATCTCACTCTCTTTGAATCTTCTTTATCATGCTAAGAGGAGCAGGAAAAAGCAAAAAATTTCAGAATTGCACCTTGCAATGCGGAGAAATTACAGTTTGTGCATTTACAATATTTATTGATTTTTGCCATTGAAAAACATCCAGAAATGATTGAAGCTACTGACTGAATGAAAGGAGCTGGCATCTCACTCTCTTTGAATCTTCTTTATCATGCTAAGAGGAGCAGGAAAAAGCAAAAAATTTCAGAATTGCACCTTGCAATGCGGAGAAATTACTGTTTGTGCATTTACAATATTCATTGATTTTTGCCATTGAAAAACATCATGTTATTCATATACCAGAAATGTTTGAAGCTACTGACTGAATGAAAGGAGCTGGCATCTCACTCTCTTTGAATCTTCTTTATCATGCTAAGAGGAGCAGGAAAAAGCAAAAAATTTCAGAATTGCACCTTGCAATGTGGAGAAATTACTGTTTGTGCATTTACAATATTCATTGATTTTTACCATTGAAAAACGTCCAGAAATGATTGAAGCTACTGACTGAATGAAAGTAGCTGGCATCTCACTCTCTTTGAATCTTCTTTATCATGCTAAGAGGAGCAGGAAAAAGCAAAAAATCTCAGACTTGCACCTTGCAATGCGGAGAAATTACTGTTTGTGCATTTACAATATTCATTGATTTTTGCCATTGAAAAACATCATGTTATTCATATACCAGAAATGTTTGAAGCTACTGACTGAATGAAAGGAGCTGGCATCTCACTCTCTTTGAATCTTCTTTATCATGCTAAGAGGAGCAGGAAAAAGCAAAAAATTTCAGAATTGCACCTTGCAATGCGGAGAAATTACTGTTTGTGCATTTACAATATTCATTGATTTTTGCCATTGAAAAACATCATGTTATTCATATACCAGAAATGTTTGAAGCTACTGACTGAATGAAAGGAGCTGGCATCTCACTCTCTTTGAATCTTCTTTATCATGCTAAGAGGAGCAGGAAAAAGCAAAAAATTTCAGAATTGCACCTTGCAATGCGGAGAAATTACTGTTTGTGCATTTACAATATTCATTGATTTTTGCCATTGAAAAACATCCAGAAATGATTGAAGCTACTGACTGAATGAAAGGAGCTGGCATCTCACTCTCTTTGAATCTTCTTTATCATGCTAAGAGGAGCAGGAAAAATCAAAAAATTTCAGAATTGCACCTTGCAATGCGGAGAAATTACTGTTTGTGCATTTACAATATTCATTGATTTTTGCCATTGAAAAACATGTTATTCATATACCAGAAATGTTTGAAGCTACTGACTGAATGAAAGGAGCTGGCACCTCACTCTCTTTGAATCTTCTTTATCATGCTAAGAGGAGCGGGAAAAAGCAAAAAATTTCAGAATTGCACCTTGCAATGCGGAGAAATTACTGTTTGTGCATTTACAATATTCATTGATTTTTGCCATTGAAAAACGTCCAGAAATGATTGAAGGTACTGACTAAATGAAAGGAGCTGGCATCTCACTCTCTTTGAATCTTCTTTATCATGCTAAGAGGAGCAGGAAAAAGCAAAAAATTTCAGAATTGCACCTTGCAATGCGGAGAAATTACTGTTTGTGCATTTACAATATTCATTGATTTTTGCCATTGAAAAACGTCCAGAAATGATTGAAGCTACTGACTGAATGAAAGGAGCTGGCATCTCACTCTCTTTGAATCTTCTTTATCATGCTAAGAGGAGCAGGAAAAAGCAAAAAATTTCAGAATTGCACTTTGCAATACGGAGAAATTACAGTTTGTGCATTTACAATATTCATTGATTTTTGCCATTGAAAAACATCCAGAAATGATTGAAGCTACTGACTGAATGAAAGGAGCTGGCATCTCACTCTCTTTGAATCTTCTTTATCATACTAAGAGGAGCAGGAAAAAGCAAAAAATTTCAGACTTGCACCTTGCAATGCGGAGAAATTACTGTTTGTGCATTTACAATATTCATTGATTTTTGCCATTGAAAAACATCATGTTATTCATATACCAGAAATGTGTGAAGCTACTGACTGAATGAAAGGAGCTGGCATCTCACTCTCTTTGAATCTTCTTTATCATGCTAAGAGGAGCAGGAAAAAGCAAAAAATTTCAGAATTGCACCTTGCAATGCGGAGAAATTACTGTTTGTGCATTTACAATATTCATTGATTTTTGCCATTGAAAAACGTCCAGAAATGATTGAAGCTACTGACTGAATGAAAGGAGCTGGCATCTCACTCTCTTTGAATCTTGTTTATCATGCTAAGAGGAGCAGGAAAAAGCAAAAAATTTCAGAATTGCACCTTGCAATGCGGAGAAATTACTGTTTGTGCATTTACAATATTCATTGATTTTTGCCATTGAAAAACGTCCAGAAATGATTGAAGCTACTGACTGAATGAAAGGAGCTGGCATCTCACTCTCTTTGAATCTTCTTTATCATGCTAAGAGGAGCAGGAAAAAGCAAAAAATTTCAGAATTGCACCTTGCAATGCGGAGAAATTACTGTTTGTGCATTTACAATATTCATTGATTTTTGCCATTGAAAAACATCATGTTATTCATATACCAGAAATGATTGAAGCTACTGACTGAATGAAAGGAGCTGGCATCTCACTCTCTTTGAATCTTCTTTATCATGCTAAGAGGAGCAGGAAAAAGTAAAAAATTTCAGAATTGCACCTTGCAATGCGGAGAAATTACTGTTTGTGCATTTATAATATTCAATGATTTTTGCCATTGAAAAACGTCCAGAAATGATTGAAGCTACTGACTGAACGAAAGGAGCTGGCATCTCACTCTCTTTGAATCTTCTTTATCATGCTAAGAGGAGCAGGAAAAAGCAAAAAATTTCAGAATTGCACCTTGCAATGCGGAGAAATTACTGTTTGTGCATTTACAATATTCATTGATTTTTGCCATTGAAAAACGTCCAGAAATGATTGAAGCTACTGACTGAATGAAAGGAGCTGGCATCTCACTCTCTTTGAATCTTCTTTATCATGCTAAGAGGAGCAGGAAAAAGCAAAAAATTTCAGAATTGCACCTTGCAATGCGGAGAAATTACTGTTTGTGCATTTACAATATTCATTGATTTTTGCCATTGAAAAACATCATGTTATTCATATACCAGAAATGTTTGAAGCTACTGACTGAATGAAAGGAGCTGACATCTCACTCTCTTTGAATCTTCTTTATCATGCTAAGAGGAGCAGGAAAAAGCAAAAAATTTCAGAATTGCACCTTGCAATGCGGAGAAATTACTGTTTGTGCATTTACAATATTCATTGATTTTTGCCATTGAAAAACGTCCAGAAATGATTGAAGCTACTGACTGAATGAAAGGAGCTGGCATCTCACTCTCTTTGAATCTTCTTTATCATGCTAAGAGGAGCAGGAAAAAGCAAAAAATTTCAGAATTGCACCTTGCAATGCGGAGAAATTACTGTTTGTGCATTTACAATATTCATTGATTTTTGCCATTGAAAAACATCATGTTATTCATATACCAGAAATGTTTGAAGCTACTGACTGAATGAAAGGAGCTGGCATCTCACTCTCTTTGAATCTTCTTTATCATGCTAAGAGGAGCAGGAAAAAGCAAAAAATTTCAGAATTGCACCTTGCAATGTGGAGAAATTACTGTTTGTGCATTTACAATATTCATTGATTTTTGCCATTGAAAAACATCATGTTATTCATATACCAGAAATGTTTGAAGCTACTGACTGAATGAAAGGAGCTGGCATCTCACTCTCTTTGAATCTTCTTTATCATGCTAAGAGGAGCAGGAAAAAGCAAAAAATTTCAGAATTGCACCTTGCAATGTGGAGAAATTACTGTTTGTGCATTTACAATATTCATTGATTTTTACCATTGAAAAACGTCCAGAAATGATTGAAGCTACTGACTGAATGAAAGTAGCTGGCATCTCACTCTCTTTGAATCTTCTTTATCATGCTAAGAGGAGCAGGAAAAAGCAAAAAATTTCAGACTTGCACCTTGCAATGCGGAGAAATTACTGTTTGTGCATTTACAATATTCATTGATTTTTGCCATTGAAAAACATCATGTTATTCATATACCAGAAATGATTGAAGCTACTGACTGAATGAAAGGAGCTGGCATCTCACTCTCTTTGAATCTTCTTTATCATGCTAAGAGGAGCAGGAAAAAGTAAAAAATTTCAGAATTGCACCTTGCAATGCGGAGAAATTACTGTTTGTGCATTTACAATATTCATTGATTTTTGCCATTGAAAAACATCATGTTATTCATATACCAGAAATGATTGAAGCTACTGACTGAATGAAAGGAGCTGGCATCTCACTCTCTTTGAATCTTCTTTATCATGCTAAGAGGAGCAGGAAAAAGCAAAAAATTTCAGAATTGCACCTTGCAATGCGGAGAAATTACTGTTTGTGCATTTACAATATTCATTGATTTTTGCCATTGAAAAACGTCCAGAAATGATTGAAGCTACTGACTGAATGAAAGGAGCTGGCATCTCACTCTCTTTGAATCTTGTTTATCATGCTAAGAGGAGCAGGAAAAAGCAAAAAATTTCAGAATTGCACCTTGCAATGCGGAGAAATTACTGTTTGTGCATTTACAATATTCATTGATTTTTGCCATTGAAAAACGTCCAGAAATGATTGAAGCTACTGACTGAATGAAAGGAGCTGGCATCTCACTCTCTTTGAATCTTCTTTATCATGCTAAGAGGAGCAGGAAAAAGCAAAAAATTTCAGAATTGCACCTTGCAATGCGGAGAAATTACTGTTTGTGCATTTACAATATTCATTGATTTTTGCCATTGAAAAACATCATGTTATTCATATACCAGAAATGATTGAAGCTACTGACTGAATGAAAGGAGCTGGCATCTCACTCTCTTTGAATCTTCTTTATCATGCTAAGAGGAGCAGGAAAAAGTAAAAAATTTCAGAATTGCACCTTGCAATGCGGAGAAATTACTGTTTGTGCATTTATAATATTCAATGATTTTTGCCATTGAAAAACGTCCAGAAATGATTGAAGCTACTGACTGAACGAAAGGAGCTGGCATCTCACTCTCTTTGAATCTTCTTTATCATGCTAAGAGGAGCAGGAAAAAGCAAAAAATTTCAGAATTGCACCTTGCAATGCGGAGAAATTACTGTTTGTGCATTTACAATATTCATTGATTTTTGCCATTGAAAAACGTCCAGAAATGATTGAAGCTACTGACTGAATGAAAGGAGCTGGCATCTCACTCTCTTTGAATCTTCTTTATCATGCTAAGAGGAGCAGGAAAAAGCAAAAAATTTCAGAATTGCACCTTGCAATGCGGAGAAATTACTGTTTGTGCATTTACAATATTCATTGATTTTTGCCATTGAAAAACATCATGTTATTCATATACCAGAAATGTTTGAAGCTACTGACTGAATGAAAGGAGCTGACATCTCACTCTCTTTGAATCTTCTTTATCATGCTAAGAGGAGCAGGAAAAAGCAAAAAATTTCAGAATTGCACCTTGCAATGCGGAGAAATTACTGTTTGTGCATTTACAATATTCATTGATTTTTGCCATTGAAAAACGTCCAGAAATGATTGAAGCTACTGACTGAATGAAAGGAGCTGGCATCTCACTCTCTTTGAATCTTCTTTATCATGCTAAGAGGAGCAGGAAAAAGCAAAAAATTTCAGAATTGCACCTTGCAATGCGGAGAAATTACTGTTTGTGCATTTACAATATTCATTGATTTTTGCCATTGAAAAACATCATGTTATTCATATACCAGAAATGTTTGAAGCTACTGACTGAATGAAAGGAGCTGGCATCTCACTCTCTTTGAATCTTCTTTATCATGCTAAGAGGAGCAGGAAAAAGCAAAAAATTTCAGAATTGCACCTTGCAATGTGGAGAAATTACTGTTTGTGCATTTACAATATTCATTGATTTTTGCCATTGAAAAACATCATGTTATTCATATACCAGAAATGTTTGAAGCTACTGACTGAATGAAAGGAGCTGGCATCTCACTCTCTTTGAATCTTCTTTATCATGCTAAGAGGAGCAGGAAAAAGCAAAAAATTTCAGAATTGCACCTTGCAATGTGGAGAAATTACTGTTTGTGCATTTACAATATTCATTGATTTTTACCATTGAAAAACGTCCAGAAATGATTGAAGCTACTGACTGAATGAAAGTAGCTGGCATCTCACTCTCTTTGAATCTTCTTTATCATGCTAAGAGGAGCAGGAAAAAGCAAAAAATTTCAGACTTGCACCTTGCAATGCGGAGAAATTACTGTTTGTGCATTTACAATATTCATTGATTTTTGCCATTGAAAAACATCATGTTATTCATATACCAGAAATGATTGAAGCTACTGACTGAATGAAAGGAGCTGGCATCTCACTCTCTTTGAATCTTCTTTATCATGCTAAGAGGAGCAGGAAAAAGTAAAAAATTTCAGAATTGCACCTTGCAATGCGGAGAAATTACTGTTTGTGCATTTATAATATTCAATGATTTTTGCCATTGAAAAACGTCCAGAAATGATTGAAGCTACTGACTGAACGAAAGGAGCTGGCATCTCACTCTCTTTGAATCTTCTTTATCATGCTAAGAGGAGCAGGAAAAAGCAAAAAATTTCAGAATTGCACCTTGCAATGCGGAGAAATTACTGTTTGTGCATTTACAATATTCATTGATTTTTGCCATTGAAAAACATCCAGAAATGATTGAAGCTACTGACTGAATGAAAGGAGCTGGCATCTCACTCTCTTTGAATCTTCTTTATCATGCTAAGAGGAGCAGGAAAAAGCAAAAAATTTCAGAATTGCACCTTGCAATGCGGAGAAATTACTGTTTGTGCATTTACAATATTCATTGATTTTTGCCATTGAAAAACATCATGTTATTCATATACCAGAAATGTTTGAAGCTACTGACTGAATGAAAGGAGCTGACATCTCACTCTCTTTGAATCTTCTTTATCATGCTAAGAGGAGCAGGAAAAAGCAAAAAATTTCAGAATTGCACCTTGCAATGCGGAGAAATTACTGTTTGTGCATTTACAATATTCATTGATTTTTGCCATTGAAAAACGTCCAGAAATGATTGAAGCTACTGACTGAATGAAAGTAGCTGGCATCTCACTCTCTTTGAATCTTCTTTATCATGCTAAGAGGAGCAGGAAAAAGCAAAAAATTTCAGAATTGCACCTTGCAATGTGGAGAAATTACTGTTTGTGCATTTACAATATTCATTGATTTTTACCATTGAAAAACGTCCAGAAATGATTGAAGCTACTGACTGAATGAAAGTAGCTGGCATCTCACTCTCTTTGAATCTTCTTTATCATGCTAAGAGGAGCAGGAAAAAGCAAAAAATTTCAGAATTGCACCTTGCAATGCGGAGAAATTACTGTTTGTGCATTTACAATATTCATTGATTTTTGCCATTGAAAAACATGTTATTCATATACCAGAAATGTTTGAAGCTACTGACTGAATGAAAGGAGCTGGCACCTCACTCTCTTTGAATCTTCTTTATCATGCTAAGAGGAGCGGGAAAAAGCAAAAAATTTCAGAATTGCACCTTGCAATGCGGAGAAATTAGTTTGTGCATTTACAATATTCATTGATTTTTGCCATTGAAAAACGTCCAGAAATGATTGAAGGTACTGACTGAATGAAAGGAGCTGGCATCTCACTCTCTTTGAATCTTCTTTATCATGCTAAGAGGAGCAGGAAAAAGCAAAAAATTTCAGAATTGCACCTTGCAATGCGGAGAAATTACTGTTTGTGCATTTACAATATTCATTGGTTTTTGCCATTGAAAAACGTCCAGAAATGATTGAAGCTACTGACTGAACGAAAGGAGCTGGCATCTCACTCTCTTTGAATCTTCTTTATCATGCTAAGAGGAGCAGGAAAAAGCAAAAAATTTCAGAATTGCACCTTGCAATGCGGAGAAATTACTGTTTGTGCATTTACAATATTCATTGATTTTTGCCATTGAAAAACATCATGTTATTCATATACCAGAAATGTTTGAAGCTACTGACTGAATGAAAGGAGCTGACATCTCACTCTCTTTGAATCTTCTTTATCATGCTAAGAGGAGCAGGAAAAAGCAAAAAATTTCAGAATTGCACCTTGCAATGCGGAGAAATTACTGTTTGTGCATTTACAATATTCATTGATTTTTGCCATTGAAAAACGTCCAGAAATGATTGAAGCTACTGACTGAATGAAAGGAGCTGGCATCTCACTCTCTTTGAATCTTCTTTATCATGCTAAGAGGAGCAGGAAAAAGCAAAAAATTTCAGAATTGCACCTTGCAATGCGGAGAAATTACTGTTTGTGCATTTACAATATTCATTGATTTTTGCCATTGAAAAACATCATGTTATTCATATACCAGAAATGTTTGAAGCTACTGACTGAATGAAAGGAGCTGGCATCTCACTCTCTTTGAATCTTCTTTATCATGCTAAGAGGAGCAGGAAAAAGCAAAAAATTTCAGAATTGCACCTTGCAATGTGGAGAAATTACTGTTTGTGCATTTACAATATTCATTGATTTTTACCATTGAAAAACGTCCAGAAATGATTGAAGCTACTGACTGAATGAAAGTAGCTGGCATCTCACTCTCTTTGAATCTTCTTTATCATGCTAAGAGGAGCAGGAAAAAGCAAAAAATTTCAGACTTGCACCTTGCAATGCGGAGAAATTACTGTTTGTGCATTTACAATATTCATTGATTTTTGCCATTGAAAAACATCATGTTATTCATATACCAGAAATGTTTGAAGCTACTGACTGAATGAAAGGAGCTGGCATCTCACTCTCTTTGAATCTTCTTTATCATGCTAAGAGGAGCAGGAAAAAGCAAAAAATTTCAGAATTGCACCTTGCAATGCGGAGAAATTACTGTTTGTGCATTTACAATATTCATTGATTTTTGCCATTGAAAAACATCATGTTATTCATATACCAGAAATGTTTGAAGCTACTGACTGAATGAAAGGAGCTGGCATCTCACTCTCTTTGAATCTTCTTTATCATGCTAAGAGGAGCAGGAAAAAGCAAAAAATTTCAGAATTGCACCTTGCAATGCGGAGAAATTACTGTTTGTGCATTTACAATATTCATTGATTTTTGCCATTGAAAAACATCCAGAAATGATTGAAGCTACTGACTGAATGAAAGGAGCTGGCATCTCACTCTCTTTGAATCTTCTTTATCATGCTAAGAGGAGCAGGAAAAATCAAAAAATTTCAGAATTGCACCTTGCAATGCGGAGAAATTACTGTTTGTGCATTTACAATATTCATTGATTTTTGCCATTGAAAAACATGTTATTCATATACCAGAAATGTTTGAAGCTACTGACTGAATGAAAGGAGCTGGCACCTCACTCTCTTTGAATCTTCTTTATCATGCTAAGAGGAGCGGGAAAAAGCAAAAAATTTCAGAATTGCACCTTGCAATGCGGAGAAATTACTGTTTGTGCATTTACAATATTCATTGATTTTTGCCATTGAAAAACGTCCAGAAATGATTGAAGCTACTGACTGAATGAAAGGAGCTGGCATCTCACTCTCTTTGAATCTTCTTTATCATGCTAAGAGGAGCAGGAAAAAGCAAAAAATTTCAGAATTGCACTTTGCAATACGGAGAAATTACAGTTTGTGCATTTACAATATTCATTGATTTTTGCCATTGAAAAACATCCAGAAATGATTGAAGCTACTGACTGAATGAAAGGAGCTGGCATCTCACTCTCTTTGAATCTTCTTTATCATACTAAGAGGAGCAGGAAAAAGCAAAAAATTTCAGACTTGCACCTTGCAATGCGGAGAAATTACTGTTTGTGCATTTACAATATTCATTGATTTTTGCCATTGAAAAACATCATGTTATTCATATACCAGAAATGTGTGAAGCTACTGACTGAATGAAAGGAGCTGGCATCTCACTCTCTTTGAATCTTCTTTATCATGCTAAGAGGAGCAGGAAAAAGCAAAAAATTTCAGAATTGCACCTTGCAATGCGGAGAAATTACTGTTTGTGCATTTACAATATTCATTGATTTTTGCCATTGAAAAACGTCCAGAAATGATTGAAGCTACTGACTGAATGAAAGGAGCTGGCATCTCACTCTCTTTGAATCTTGTTTATCATGCTAAGAGGAGCAGGAAAAAGCAAAAAATTTCAGAATTGCACCTTGCAATGCGGAGAAATTACTGTTTGTGCATTTACAATATTCATTGATTTTTGCCATTGAAAAACGTCCAGAAATGATTGAAGCTACTGACTGAATGAAAGGAGCTGGCATCTCACTCTCTTTGAATCTTCTTTATCATGCTAAGAGGAGCAGGAAAAAGCAAAAAATTTCAGAATTGCACCTTGCAATGCGGAGAAATTACTGTTTGTGCATTTACAATATTCATTGATTTTTGCCATTGAAAAACATCATGTTATTCATATACCAGAAATGATTGAAGCTACTGACTGAATGAAAGGAGCTGGCATCTCACTCTCTTTGAATCTTCTTTATCATGCTAAGAGGAGCAGGAAAAAGTAAAAAATTTCAGAATTGCACCTTGCAATGCGGAGAAATTACTGTTTGTGCATTTATAATATTCAATGATTTTTGCCATTGAAAAACGTCCAGAAATGATTGAAGCTACTGACTGAACGAAAGGAGCTGGCATCTCACTCTCTTTGAATCTTCTTTATCATGCTAAGAGGAGCAGGAAAAAGCAAAAAATTTCAGAATTGCACCTTGCAATGCGGAGAAATTACTGTTTGTGCATTTACAATATTCATTGATTTTTGCCATTGAAAAACGTCCAGAAATGATTGAAGCTACTGACTGAATGAAAGGAGCTGGCATCTCACTCTCTTTGAATCTTCTTTATCATGCTAAGAGGAGCAGGAAAAAGCAAAAAATTTCAGAATTGCACCTTGCAATGCGGAGAAATTACTGTTTGTGCATTTACAATATTCATTGATTTTTGCCATTGAAAAACATCATGTTATTCATATACCAGAAATGTTTGAAGCTACTGACTGAATGAAAGGAGCTGACATCTCACTCTCTTTGAATCTTCTTTATCATGCTAAGAGGAGCAGGAAAAAGCAAAAAATTTCAGAATTGCACCTTGCAATGCGGAGAAATTACTGTTTGTGCATTTACAATATTCATTGATTTTTGCCATTGAAAAACGTCCAGAAATGATTGAAGCTACTGACTGAATGAAAGGAGCTGGCATCTCACTCTCTTTGAATCTTCTTTATCATGCTAAGAGGAGCAGGAAAAAGCAAAAAATTTCAGAATTGCACCTTGCAATGCGGAGAAATTACTGTTTGTGCATTTACAATATTCATTGATTTTTGCCATTGAAAAACATCATGTTATTCATATACCAGAAATGTTTGAAGCTACTGACTGAATGAAAGGAGCTGGCATCTCACTCTCTTTGAATCTTCTTTATCATGCTAAGAGGAGCAGGAAAAAGCAAAAAATTTCAGAATTGCACCTTGCAATGTGGAGAAATTACTGTTTGTGCATTTACAATATTCATTGATTTTTGCCATTGAAAAACATCATGTTATTCATATACCAGAAATGTTTGAAGCTACTGACTGAATGAAAGGAGCTGGCATCTCACTCTCTTTGAATCTTCTTTATCATGCTAAGAGGAGCAGGAAAAAGCAAAAAATTTCAGAATTGCACCTTGCAATGTGGAGAAATTTCTGTTTGTGCATTTACAATATTCATTGATTTTTACCATTGAAAAACGTCCAGAAATGATTGAAGCTACTGACTGAATGAAAGTAGCTGGCATCTCACTCTCTTTGAATCTTCTTTATCATGCTAAGAGGAGCAGGAAAAAGCAAAAAATTTCAGACTTGCACCTTGCAATGCGGAGAAATTACTGTTTGTGCATTTACAATATTCATTGATTTTTGCCATTGAAAAACATCATGTTATTCATATACCAGAAATGTTTGAAGCTACTGACTGAATGAAAGGAGCTGGCATCTCACTCTCTTTGAATCTTCTTTATCATGCTAAGAGGAGCAGGAAAAAGCAAAAAATTTCAGAATTGCACCTTGCAATGCGGAGAAATTACTGTTTGTGCATTTACAATATTCATTGATTTTTGCCATTGAAAAACATCATGTTATTCATATACCAGAAATGATTGAAGCTACTGACTGAATGAAAGGAGCTGGCATCTCACTCTCTTTGAATCTTCTTTATCATGCTAAGAGGAGCAGGAAAAAGTAAAAAATTTCAGAATTGCACCTTGCAATGCGGAGAAATTACTGTTTGTGCATTTATAATATTCAATGATTTTTGCCATTGAAAAACGTCCAGAAATGATTGAAGCTACTGACTGAACGAAAGGAGCTGGCATCTCACTCTCTTTGAATCTTCTTTATCATGCTAAGAGGAGCAGGAAAAAGCAAAAAATTTCAGAATTGCACCTTGCAATGCGGAGAAATTACTGTTTGTGCATTTACAATATTCATTGATTTTTGCCATTGAAAAACATCCAGAAATGATTGAAGCTACTGACTGAATGAAAGGAGCTGGCATCTCACTCTCTTTGAATCTTCTTTATCATGCTAAGAGGAGCAGGAAAAAGCAAAAAATTTCAGAATTGCACCTTGCAATGCGGAGAAATTACTGTTTGTGCATTTACAATATTCATTGATTTTTGCCATTGAAAAACATCATGTTATTCATATACCAGAAATGTTTGAAGCTACTGACTGAATGAAAGGAGCTGACATCTCACTCTCTTTGAATCTTCTTTATCATGCTAAGAGGAGCAGGAAAAAGCAAAAAATTTCAGAATTGCACCTTGCAATGCGGAGAAATTACTGTTTGTGCATTTACAATATTCATTGATTTTTGCCATTGAAAAACGTCCAGAAATGATTGAAGCTACTGACTGAATGAAAGGAGCTGGCATCTCACTCTCTTTGAATCTTCTTTATCATGCTAAGAGGAGCAGGAAAAAGCAAAAAATTTCAGAATTGCACCTTGCAATGCGGAGAAATTACTGTTTGTGCATTTACAATATTCATTGATTTTTGCCATTGAAAAACATCCAGAAATGATTGAAGCTACTGACTGAATGAAAGGAGCTGGCATCTCACTCTCTTTGAATCTTCTTTATCATGCTAAGAGGAGCAGGAAAAAGCAAAAAATTTCAGAATTGCACCTTGCAATGCGGAGAAATTACTGTTTGTGCATTTACAATATTCATTGATTTTTGCCATTGAAAAACATCATGTTATTCATATACCAGAAATGTTTGAAGCTACTGACTGAATGAAAGGAGCTGACATCTCACTCTCTTTGAATCTTCTTTATCATGCTAAGAGGAGCAGGAAAAAGCAAAAAATTTCAGAATTGCACCTTGCAATGCGGAGAAATTACTGTTTGTGCATTTACAATATTCATTGATTTTTGCCATTGAAAAACGTCCAGAAATGATTGAAGCTACTGACTGAATGAAAGGAGCTGGCATCTCACTCTCTTTGAATCTTCTTTATCATGCTAAGAGGAGCAGGAAAAAGCAAAAAATTTCAGAATTGCACCTTGCAATGCGGAGAAATTACTGTTTGTGCATTTACAATATTCATTGATTTTTGCCATTGAAAAACATGTTATTCATATACCAGAAATGTTTGAAGCTACTGACTGAATGAAAGGAGCTGGCACCTCACTCTCTTTGAATCTTCTTTATCATGCTAAGAGGAGCGGGAAAAAGCAAAAAATTTCAGAATTGCACCTTGCAATGCGGAGAAATTAGTTTGTGCATTTACAATATTCATTGATTTTTGCCATTGAAAAACGTCCAGAAATGATTGAAGGTACTGACTGAATGAAAGGAGCTGGCATCTCACTCTCTTTGAATCTTCTTTATCATGCTAAGAGGAGCAGGAAAAAGCAAAAAATTTCAGAATTGCACCTTGCAATGCGGAGAAATTACTGTTTGTGCATTTACAATATTCATTGGTTTTTGCCATTGAAAAACGTCCAGAAATGATTGAAGCTACTGACTGAACGAAAGGAGCTGGCATCTCACTCTCTTTGAATCTTCTTTATCATGCTAAGAGGAGCAGGAAAAAGCAAAAAATTTCAGAATTGCACCTTGCAATGCGGAGAAATTACTGTTTGTGCATTTACAATATTCATTGATTTTTGCCATTGAAAAACATCATGTTATTCATATACCAGAAATGTTTGAAGCTACTGACTGAATGAAAGGAGCTGACATCTCACTCTCTTTGAATCTTCTTTATCATGCTAAGAGGAGCAGGAAAAAGCAAAAAATTTCAGAATTGCACCTTGCAATGCGGAGAAATTACTGTTTGTGCATTTACAATATTCATTGATTTTTGCCATTGAAAAACGTCCAGAAATGATTGAAGCTACTGACTGAATGAAAGGAGCTGGCATCTCACTCTCTTTGAATCTTCTTTATCATGCTAAGAGGAGCAGGAAAAAGCAAAAAATTTCAGAATTGCACCTTGCAATGCGGAGAAATTACTGTTTGTGCATTTACAATATTCATTGATTTTTGCCATTGAAAAACATGTTATTCATATACCAGAAATGTTTGAAGCTACTGACTGAATGAAAGGAGCTGGCACCTCACTCTCTTTGAATCTTCTTTATCATGCTAAGAGGAGCGGGAAAAAGCAAAAAATTTCAGAATTGCACCTTGCAATGCGGAGAAATTACTGTTTGTGCATTTACAATATTCATTGATTTTTGCCATTGAAAAACGTCCAGAAATGATTGAAGGTACTGACTGAATGAAAGGAGCTGGCATCTCACTCTCTTTGAATCTTCTTTATCATGCTAAGAGGAGCAGGAAAAAGCAAAAAATTTCAGAATTGCACCTTGCAATGCGGAGAAATTACTGTTTGTGCATTTACAATATTCATTGGTTTTTGCCATTGAAAAACGTCCAGAAATGATTGAAGCTACTGACTGAATGAAAGGAGCTGGCATCTCACTCTCTTTGAATCTTCTTTATCATGCTAAGAGGAGCAGGAAAAAGCAAAAAGTTTCAGAATTGCACCTTGCAATGCGGAGAAATTACAGTTTGTGCATTTACAATATTCATTGATTTTTGCCATTGAAAAACATCCAGAAATGATTGAAGCTACTGACTGAATGAAAGGAGCTGGCATCTCACTCTCTTTGAATCTTCTTTATCATGCTAAGAGGAGCAGGAAAAAGCAAAAAATTTCAGAATTGCACCTTGCAATGCGGAGAAATTACTGTTTGTGCATTTACAATATTCATTGATTTTTGCCATTGAAAAACATCATGTTATTCATATACCAGAAATGTTTGAAGCTACTGACTGAATGAAAGGAGCTGGCATCTCACTCTCTTTGAATCTTCTTTATCATGCTAAGAGGAGCAGGAAAAAGCAAAAAATTTCAGAATTGCACCTTGCAATGTGGAGAAATTACTGTTTGTGCATTTACAATATTCATTGATTTTTACCATTGAAAAACGTCCAGAAATGATTGAAGCTACTGACTGAATGAAAGTAGCTGGCATCTCACTCTCTTTGAATCTTCTTTATCATGCTAAGAGGAGCAGGAAAAAGCAAAAAATTTCAGAATTGCACCTTGCAATGCGGAGAAATTACTGTTTGTGCATTTACAATATTCATTGATTTTTGCCATTGAAAAACATCATGTTATTCATATACCAGAAATGTTTGAAGCTACTGACTGAATGAAAGGAGCTGACATCTCACTCTCTTTGAATCTTCTTTATCATGCTAAGAGGAGCAGGAAAAAGCAAAAAATTTCAGAATTGCACCTTGCAATGCGGAGAAATTACTGTTTGTGCATTTACAATATTCATTGATTTTTGCCATTGAAAAACGTCCAGAAATGATTGAAGCTACTGACTGAATGAAAGGAGCTGGCATCTCACTCTCTTTGAATCTTCTTTATCATGCTAAGAGGAGCAGGAAAAAGCAAAAAATTTCAGAATTGCACCTTGCAATGCGGAGAAATTACTGTTTGTGCATTTACAATATTCATTGATTTTTGCCATTGAAAAACATCCAGAAATGATTGAAGCTACTGACTGAATGAAAGGAGCTGGCATCTCACTCTCTTTGAATCTTCTTTATCATGCTAAGAGGAGCAGGAAAAAGCAAAAAATTTCAGAATTGCACCTTGCAATGCGGAGAAATTACTGTTTGTGCATTTACAATATTCATTGATTTTTGCCATTGAAAAACATCATGTTATTCATATACCAGAAATGTTTGAAGCTACTGACTGAATGAAAGGAGCTGACATCTCACTCTCTTTGAATCTTCTTTATCATGCTAAGAGGAGCAGGAAAAAGCAAAAAATTTCAGAATTGCACCTTGCAATGCGGAGAAATTACTGTTTGTGCATTTACAATATTCATTGATTTTTGCCATTGAAAAACGTCCAGAAATGATTGAAGCTACTGACTGAATGAAAGGAGCTGGCATCTCACTCTCTTTGAATCTTCTTTATCATGCTAAGAGGAGCAGGAAAAAGCAAAAAATTTCAGAATTGCACCTTGCAATGCGGAGAAATTACTGTTTGTGCATTTACAATATTCATTGATTTTTGCCATTGAAAAACATGTTATTCATATACCAGAAATGTTTGAAGCTACTGACTGAATGAAAGGAGCTGGCACCTCACTCTCTTTGAATCTTCTTTATCATGCTAAGAGGAGCGGGAAAAAGCAAAAAATTTCAGAATTGCACCTTGCAATGCGGAGAAATTAGTTTGTGCATTTACAATATTCATTGATTTTTGCAATTGAAAAACGTCCAGAAATGATTGAAGGTACTGACTGAATGAAAGGAGCTGGCATCTCACTCTCTTTGAATCTTCTTTATCATGCTAAGAGGAGCAGGAAAAAGCAAAAAATTTCAGAATTGCACCTTGCAATGCGGAGAAATTACTGTTTGTGCATTTACAATATTCATTGGTTTTTGCCATTGAAAAACGTCCAGAAATGATTGAAGCTACTGACTGAACGAAAGGAGCTGGCATCTCACTCTCTTTGAATCTTCTTTATCATGCTAAGAGGAGCAGGAAAAAGCAAAAAATTTCAGAATTGCACCTTGCAATGCGGAGAAATTACTGTTTGTGCATTTACAATATTCATTGATTTTTGCCATTGAAAAACATCATGTTATTCATATACCAGAAATGTTTGAAGCTACTGACTGAATGAAAGGAGCTGACATCTCACTCTCTTTGAATCTTCTTTATCATGCTAAGAGGAGCAGGAAAAAGCAAAAAATTTCAGAATTGCACCTTGCAATGCGGAGAAATTACTGTTTGTGCATTTACAATATTCATTGATTTTTGCCATTGAAAAACGTCCAGAAATGATTGAAGCTACTGACTGAATGAAAGGAGCTGGCATCTCACTCTCTTTGAATCTTCTTTATCATGCTAAGAGGAGCAGGAAAAAGCAAAAAATTTCAGAATTGCACCTTGCAATGCGGAGAAATTACTGTTTGTGCATTTACAATATTCATTGATTTTTGCCATTGAAAAACATGTTATTCATATACCAGAAATGTTTGAAGCTACTGACTGAATGAAAGGAGCTGGCACCTCACTCTCTTTGAATCTTCTTTATCATGCTAAGAGGAGCGGGAAAAAGCAAAAAATTTCAGAATTGCACCTTGCAATGCGGAGAAATTACTGTTTGTGCATTTACAATATTCATTGATTTTTGCCATTGAAAAACGTCCAGAAATGATTGAAGGTACTGACTGAATGAAAGGAGCTGGCATCTCACTCTCTTTGAATCTTCTTTATCATGCTAAGAGGAGCAGGAAAAAGCAAAAAATTTCAGAATTGCACCTTGCAATGCGGAGAAATTACTGTTTGTGCATTTACAATATTCATTGGTTTTTGCCATTGAAAAACGTCCAGAAATGATTGAAGCTACTGACTGAATGAAAGGAGCTGGCATCTCACTCTCTTTGAATCTTCTTTATCATGCTAAGAGGAGCAGGAAAAAGCAAAAAATTTCAGAATTGCACCTTGCAATGCGGAGAAATTACAGTTTGTGCATTTACAATATTCATTGATTTTTGCCATTGAAAAACATCCAGAAATGATTGAAGCTACTGACTGAATGAAAGGAGCTGGCATCTCACTCTCTTTGAATCTTCTTTATCATGCTAAGAGGAGCAGGAAAAAGCAAAAAATTTCAGAATTGCACCTTGCAATGCGGAGAAATTACTGTTTGTGCATTTACAATATTCATTGATTTTTGCCATTGAAAAACATCATGTTATTCATATACCAGAAATGTTTGAAGCTACTGACTGAATGAAAGGAGCTGGCATCTCACTCTCTTTGAATCTTCTTTATCATGCTAAGAGGAGCAGGAAAAAGCAAAAAATTTCAGAATTGCACCTTGCAATGTGGAGAAATTACTGTTTGTGCATTTACAATATTCATTGATTTTTACCATTGAAAAACGTCCAGAAATGATTGAAGCTACTGACTGAATGAAAGTAGCTGGCATCTCACTCTCTTTGAATCTTCTTTATCATGCTAAGAGGAGCAGGAAAAAGCAAAAAATTTCAGACTTGCACCTTGCAATGCGGAGAAATTACTGTTTGTGCATTTACAATATTCATTGATTTTTGCCATTGAAAAACATCATGTTATTCATATACCAGAAATGTTTGAAGCTACTGACTGAATGAAAGGAGCTGGCATCTCACTCTCTTTGAATCTTCTTTATCATGCTAAGAGGAGCAGGAAAAAGCAAAAAATTTCAGAATTGCACCTTGCAATGCGGAGAAATTACTGTTTGTGCATTTACAATATTCATTGATTTTTGCCATTGAAAAACATCATGTTATTCATATACCAGAAATGTTTGAAGCTACTGACTGAATGAAAGGAGCTGGCATCTCACTCTCTTTGAATCTTCTTTATCATGCTAAGAGGAGCAGGAAAAAGCAAAAAATTTCAGAATTGCACCTTGCAATGTGGAGAAATTACTGTTTGTGCATTTACAATATTCATTGATTTTTACCATTGAAAAACGTCCAGAAATGATTGAAGCTACTGACTGAATGAAAGTAGCTGGCATCTCACTCTCTTTGAATCTTCTTTATCATGCTAAGAGGAGCAGGAAAAAGCAAAAAAATTTCAGACTTGCACCTTGCAATGCGGAGAAATTACTGTTTGTGCATTTACAATATTCATTGATTTTTGCCATTGAAAAACATCATGTTATTCATATACCAGAAATGTTTGAAGCTACTGACTGAATGAAAGGAGCTGGCATCTCACTCTCTTTGAATCTTCTTTATCATGCTAAGAGGAGCAGGAAAAAGCAAAAAATTTCAGAATTGCACCTTGCAATGCGGAGAAATTACTGTTTGTGCATTTACAATATTCATTGATTTTTGCCATTGAAAAACATCATGTTATTCATATACCAGAAATGTTTGAAGCTACTGACTGAATGAAAGGAGCTGACATCTCACTCTCTTTGAATCTTCTTTATCATGCTAAGAGGAGCAGGAAAAAGCAAAAAATTTCAGAATTGCACCTTGCAATGCGGAGAAATTACTGTTTGTGCATTTACAATATTCATTGATTTTTGCCATTGAAAAACATCCAGAAATGATTGAAGCTACTGACTGAATGAAAGGAGCTGGCATCTCACTCTCTTTGAATCTTCTTTATCATGCTAAGAGGAGCAGGAAAAAGCAAAAAATTTCAGAATTGCACCTTGCAATGCGGAGAAATTACTGTTTGTGCATTTACAATATTCATTGATTTTTGCCATTGAAAAACATCATGTTATTCATATACCAGAAATGTTTGAAGCTACTGACTGAATGAAAGGAGCTGGCATCTCACTCTCTTTGAATCTTCTTTATCATGCTAAGAGGAGCAGGAAAAAGCAAAAAATTTCAGAATTGCACCTTGCAATGCGGAGAAATTACTGTTTGTGCATTTACAATATTCATTGATTTTTGCCATTGAAAAACATCATGTTATTCATATACCAGAAATGTTTGAAGCTACTGACTGAATGAAAGGAGCTGGCATCTCACTCTCTTTGAATATTCTTTATCATGCTAAGAGGAGCAGGAAAAAGCAAAAAATTTCAGAATTGCACCTTGCAATGTGGAGAAATTACTGTTTGTGCATTTACAATATTCATTGATTTTTACCATTGAAAAACGACCAGAAATGATTGAAGCTACTGACTGAATGAAAGTAACTGGCATCTCACTCTCTTTGAATCTTCTTTATCATGCTAAGAGGAGCAGGAAAAAGCAAAAAATTTCAGACTTGCACCTTGCAATGCGGAGAAATTACTGTTTGTGCATTTACAATATTCATTGATTTTTGCCATTGAAAAACATCATGTTATTCATATACCAGAAATGTTTGAAGCTACTGACTGAATGAAAGGAGCTGGCATCTCACTCTCTTTGAATCTTCTTTATCATGCTAAGAGGAGCAGGAAAAAGCAAAAAATTTCAGAATTGCACCTTGCAATGCGGAGAAATTACTGTTTGTGCATTTACAATATTCATTGATTTTTGCCATTGAAAAACGTCCAGAAATGATTGAAGCTACTGACTGAATGAAAGGAGCTGGCATCTCACTCTCTTGGAATCTTCTTTATCATGCTAAGAGGAGCAGGAAAAAGCAAAAAATTTCAGAATTGCACCTTGCAATGCGGAGAAATTACTGTTTGTGCATTTACAATATTCATTGATTTTTGCCATTGAAAAACGTCCAGAAATGATTGAAGCTACTGACTGAATGAAAGGAGCTGGCATCTCACTCTCTTTGAATCTTCTTTATCATGCTAAGAGGAGCAGGAAAAATCAAAAAATTTCAGAATTGCACCTTGCAATGCGGAGAAATTACTGTTTGTGCATTTACAATATTCATTGATTTTTGCCATTGAAAAACATGTTATTCATATACCAGAAATGTTTGAAGCTACTGACTGAATGAAAGGAGCTGGCACCTCACTCTCTTTGAATCTTCTTTATCATGCTAAGAGGAGCGGGAAAAAGCAAAAAATTTCAGAATTGCACCTTGCAATGCGGAGAAATTACTGTTTGTGCATTTACAATATTCATTGATTTTTGCCATTGAAAAACGTCCAGAAATGATTGAAGGTACTGACTGAATGAAAGGAGCTGGCATCTCACTCTCTTTGAATCTTCTTTATCATGCTAAGAGGAGCAGGAAAAAGCAAAAAATTTCAGAATTGCACCTTGCAATGCGGAGAAATTACTGTTTGTGCATTTACAATATTCATTGATTTTTGCCACTGAAAAACGTCCAGAAATGATTGAAGCTACTGACTGAATGAAAGGAGCTGGCATCTCACTCTCTTTGAATCTTCTTTATCATGCTAATAGGAGCAGGAAAAAGCAAAAAATTTCAGAATTGCACCTTGCAATGTGGAGAAATTACTGTTTGTGCATTTACAATATTCATTGATTTTTACCATTGAAAAACGTCCAGAAATGATTGAAGCTACTGACTGAATGAAAGTAGCTGGCATCTCACTCTCTTTGAATCTTCTTTATCATGCTAAGAGGAGCAGGAAAAAGCAAAAAATTTCAGACTTGCACCTTGCAATGCGGAGAAATTACTGTTTGTGCATTTACAATATTCATTGATTTTTGCCATTGAAAAACATCGTTATTCATATACCAGAAATGTTTGAAGCTACTGACTGAATGAAAGGAGCTGGCATCTCACTCTCTTTGAATCTTCTTTATCATGCTAAGAGGAGCAGGAAAAAGCAAAAAATTTCAGAATTGCACCTTGCAATGCGGAGAAATTACTGTTTGTGCATTTACAATATTCATTGATTTTTGCCATTGAAAAACATCATGTTATTCATATACCAGAAATGTTTGAAGCTACTGACTGAATGAAAGGAGCTGGCATCTCACTCTCTTTGAATCTTCTTTATCATGCTAAGAGGAGCAGGAAAAAGCAAAAAATTTCAGAATTGCACCTTGCAATGCGGAGAAATTACTCTTTGTGCTTTTACAATATTCATTGATTTTTGCCATTGAAAAACGTCCAGAAATGATTGAAGCTACTGACTGAATGAAAGGAGCTGGCATCTCACTCTCTTTGAATCTTCTTTATCATGCTAAGAGGAGCAGGAAAAATCAAAAAATTTCAGAATTGCACCTTGCAATGCGGAGAAATTACTGTTTGTGCATTTACAATATTCATTGATTTTTGCCATTGAAAAACATGTTATTCATATACCAGAAATGTTTGAAGCTACTGACTGAATGAAAGGAGCTGGCACCTCACTCTCTTTGAATCCTCTTTATCATGCTAAGAGGAGCGGGAAAAAGCAAAAAATTTCAGAATTGCACCTTGCAATGCGGAGAAATTATTGTTTGTGCATTTACAATATTCATTGATTTTTGCCATTGAAAAACGTCCAGAAATGATTGAAGCTACTGACTGAATGAAAGGAGCTGGCATCTCACTCTCTTTGAATCTTCTTTATCATGCTAAGAGGAGCAGGAAAAAGCAAAAAATTTCAGAATTGCACCTTGCAATGCGGAGAAATTACTGTTTGTGCATTTACAATATTCATTGATTTTTGCCATTGAAAAACGTCCAGAAATGATTGAAGCTACTGACTGAATGAAAGGAGCTGGCATCTCACTCTCTTTGAATCTTCTTTATCATGCTAAGAGGAGCAGGAAAAAGCAAAAAATTTCAGAATTGCACCTTGCAATGCGGAGAAATTACAGTTTGTGCATTTACAATATTCATTGATTTTTGCCATTGAAAAACATCCAGAAATGATTGAAGCTACTGACTGAATGAAAGGAGCTGGCATCTCACTCTCTTTGAATCTTCTTTATCATGCTAAGAGGAGCAGGAAAAAGCAAAAAATTTCAGAATTGCACCTTGCAATGCGGAGAAATTACTGTTTGTGCATTTACAATATTCATTGATTTTTGCCATTGAAAAACATCATGTTATTCATATACCAGAAATGTTTGAAGCTACTGACTGAATGAAAGGAGCTGGCATCTCACTCTCTTTGAATCTTCTTTATCATGCTAAGAGGAGCAGGAAAAAGCAAAAAATTTCAGAATTGCACCTTGCAATGTGGAGAAATTACTGTTTGTGCATTTACAATATTCATTGATTTTTACCATTGAAAAACGTCCAGAAATGATTGAAGCTACTGACTGAATGAAAGTAGCTGGCATCTCACTCTCTTCGAATCTTCTTTATCATGCTAAGAGGAGCAGGAAAAAGCAAAAAATTTCAGACTTGCACCTTGCAATGCGGAGAAATTACTGTTTGTGCATTTACAATATTCATTGATTTTTGCCATTGAAAAACGTCCAGAAATGATTGAAGGTACTGACTGAATGAAAGGAGCTGGCATCTCACTCTCTTTGAATCTTCTTTATCATGCTAAGAGGAGCAGGAAAAAGCAAAAAATTTCAGAATTGCACCTTGCAATGCGGAGAAATTACTGTTTGTGCATTTACAATATTCATTGATTTTTGCCACTGAAAAACGTCCAGAAATGATTGAAGCTACTGACTGAATGAAAGGAGCTGGCATCTCACTCTCTTTGAATCTTCTTTATCATGCTAAGAGGAGCAGGAAAAAGCAAAAAATTTCAGAATTGCACCTTGCAATGCGGAGAAATTACAGTTTGTGCATTTACAATATTTATTGATTTTTGCCATTGAAAAACATCCAGAAATGATTGAAGCTACTGACTGAATGAAAGGAGCTGGCATCTCACTCTCTTTGAATCTTCTTTATCATGCTAAGAGGAGCAGGAAAAAGCAAAAAATTTCAGAATTGCACCTTGCAATGCGGAGAAATTACTGTTTGTGCATTTACAATATTCATTGATTTTTGCCATTGAAAAACATCATGTTATTCATATACCAGAAATGTTTGAAGCTACTGACTGAATGAAAGGAGCTGGCATCTCACTCTCTTTGAATCTTCTTTATCATGCTAAGAGGAGCAGGAAAAAGCAAAAAATTTCAGAATTGCACCTTGCAATGTGGAGAAATTACTGTTTGTGCATTTACAATATTCATTGATTTTTACCATTGAAAAACGTCCAGAAATGATTGAAGCTACTGACTGAATGAAAGTAGCTGGCATCTCACTCTCTTTGAATCTTCTTTATCATGCTAACAGGAGCAGGAAAAAGCAAAAAATCTCAGACTTGCACCTTGCAATGCGGAGAAATTACTGTTTGTGCATTTACAATATTCATTGATTTTTGCCATTGAAAAACATCATGTTATTCATATACCAGAAATGTTTGAAGCTACTGACTGAATGAAAGGAGCTGGCATCTCACTCTCTTTGAATCTTCTTTATCATGCTAAGAGGAGCAGGAAAAAGCAAAAAATTTCAGAATTGCACCTTGCAATGCGGAGAAATTACTGTTTGTGCATTTACAATATTCATTGATTTTTGCCATTGAAAAACATCATGTTATTCATATACCAGAAATGATTGAAGCTACTGACTGAATGAAAGGAGCTGGCATCTCACTCTCTTTGAATCTTCTTTATCATGCTAAGAGGAGCAGGAAAAAGTAAAAAATTTCAGAATTGCACCTTGCAATGCGGAGAAATTACTGTTTGTGCATTTATAATATTCAATGATTTTTGCCATTGAAAAACGTCCAGAAATGATTGAAGCTACTGACTGAACGAAAGGAGCTGGCATCTCACTCTCTTTGAATCTTCTTTATCATGCTAAGAGGAGCAGGAAAAAGCAAAAAATTTCAGAATTGCACCTTGCAATGCGGAGAAATTACTGTTTGTGCATTTACAATATTCATTGATTTTTGCCATTGAAAAACATCCAGAAATGATTGAAGCTACTGACTGAATGAAAGGAGCTGGCATCTCACTCTCTTTGAATCTTCTTTATCATGCTAAGAGGAGCAGGAAAAAGCAAAAAATTTCAGAATTGCACCTTGCAATGCGGAGAAATTACTGTTTGTGCATTTACAATATTCATTGATTTTTGCCATTGAAAAACATCATGTTATTCATATACCAGAAATGTTTGAAGCTACTGACTGAATGAAAGGAGCTGACATCTCACTCTCTTTGAATCTTCTTTATCATGCTAAGAGGAGCAGGAAAAAGCAAAAAATTTCAGAATTGCACCTTGCAATGCGGAGAAATTACTGTTTGTGCATTTACAATATTCATTGATTTTTGCCATTGAAAAACGTCCAGAAATGATTGAAGCTACTGACTGAATGAAAGGAGCTGGCATCTCACTCTCTTTGAATCTTCTTTATCATGCTAAGAGGAGCAGGAAAAAGCAAAAAATTTCAGAATTGCACCTTGCAATGCGGAGAAATTACTGTTTGTGCATTTACAATATTCATTGATTTTTGCCATTGAAAAACATCCAGAAATGATTGAAGCTACTGACTGAATGAAAGGAGCTGGCATCTCACTCTCTTTGAATCTTCTTTATCATGCTAAGAGGAGCAGGAAAAAGCAAAAAATTTCAGAATTGCACCTTGCAATGCGGAGAAATTATTGTTTGTGCATTTACAATATTCATTGATTTTTGCCATTGAAAAACATCATGTTATTCATATACCAGAAATGTTTGAAGCTACTGACTGAATGAAAGGAGCTGACATCTCACTCTCTTTGAATCTTCTTTATCATGCTAAGAGGAGCAGGAAAAAGCAAAAAATTTCAGAATTGCACCTTGCAATGCGGAGAAATTACTGTTTGTGCATTTACAATATTCATTGATTTTTGCCATTGAAAAACGTCCAGAAATGATTGAAGCTACTGACTGAATGAAAGGAGCTGGCATCTCACTCTCTTTGAATCTTCTTTATCATGCTAAGAGGAGCAGGAAAAAGCAAAAAATTTCAGAATTGCACCTTGCAATGCGGAGAAATTACTGTTTGTGCATTTACAATATTCATTGATTTTTGCCATTGAAAAACATGTTATTCATATACCAGAAATGTTTGAAGCTACTGACTGAATGAAAGGAGCTGGCACCTCACTCTCTTTGAATCTTCTTTATCATGCTAAGAGGAGCGGGAAAAAGCAAAAAATTTCAGAATTGCACCTTGCAATGCGGAGAAATTAGTTTGTGCATTTACAATATTCATTGATTTTTGCCATTGAAAAACGTCCAGAAATGATTGAAGGTACTGACTGAATGAAAGGAGCTGGCATCTCACTCTCTTTGAATCTTCTTTATCATGCTAAGAGGAGCAGGAAAAAGCAAAAAATTTCAGAATTGCACCTTGCAATGCGGAGAAATTACTGTTTGTGCATTTACAATATTCATTGGTTTTTGCCATTGAAAAACGTCCAGAAATGATTGAAGCTACTGACTGAACGAAAGGAGCTGGCATCTCACTCTCTTTGAATCTTCTTTATCATGCTAAGAGGAGCAGGAAAAAGCAAAAAATTTCAGAATTGCACCTTGCAATGCGGAGAAATTACTGTTTGTGCATTTACAATATTCATTGATTTTTGCCATTGAAAAACATCATGTTATTCATATACCAGAAATGTTTGAAGCTACTGACTGAATGAAAGGAGCTGACATCTCACTCTCTTTGAATCTTCTTTATCATGCTAAGAGGAGCAGGAAAAAGCAAAAAATTTCAGAATTGCACCTTGCAATGCGGAGAAATTACTGTTTGTGCATTTACAATATTCATTGATTTTTGCCATTGAAAAACGTCCAGAAATGATTGAAGCTACTGACTGAATGAAAGGAGCTGGCATCTCACTCTCTTTGAATCTTCTTTATCATGCTAAGAGGAGCAGGAAAAAGCAAAAAATTTCAGAATTGCACCTTGCAATGCGGAGAAATTACTGTTTGTGCATTTACAATATTCATTGATTTTTGCCATTGAAAAACATGTTATTCATATACCAGAAATGTTTGAAGCTACTGACTGAATGAAAGGAGCTGGCACCTCACTCTCTTTGAATCTTCTTTATCATGCTAAGAGGAGCGGGAAAAAGCAAAAAATTTCAGAATTGCACCTTGCAATGCGGAGAAATTACTGTTTGTGCATTTACAATATTCATTGATTTTTGCCATTGAAAAACGTCCAGAAATGATTGAAGGTACTGACTGAATGAAAGGAGCTGGCATCTCACTCTCTTTGAATCTTCTTTATCATGCTAAGAGGAGCAGGAAAAAGCAAAAAATTTCAGAATTGCACCTTGCAATGCGGAGAAATTACTGTTTGTGCATTTACAATATTCATTGGTTTTTGCCATTGAAAAACGTCCAGAAATGATTGAAGCTACTGACTGAATGAAAGGAGCTGGCATCTCACTCTCTTTGAATCTTCTTTATCATGCTAAGAGGAGCAGGAAAAAGCAAAAAATTTCAGAATTGCACCTTGCAATGCGGAGAAATTACAGTTTGTGCATTTACAATATTCATTGATTTTTGCCATTGAAAAACATCCAGAAATGATTGAAGCTACTGACTGAATGAAAGGAGCTGGCATCTCACTCTCTTTGAATCTTCTTTATCATGCTAAGAGGAGCAGGAAAAAGCAAAAAATTTCAGAATTGCACCTTGCAATGCGGAGAAATTACTGTTTGTGCATTTACAATATTCATTGATTTTTGCCATTGAAAAACATCATGTTATTCATATACCAGAAATGTTTGAAGCTACTGACTGAATGAAAGGAGCTGGCATCTCACTCTCTTTGAATCTTCTTTATCATGCTAAGAGGAGCAGGAAAAAGCAAAAAATTTCAGAATTGCACCTTGCAATGTGGAGAAATTACTGTTTGTGCATTTACAATATTCATTGATTTTTACCATTGAAAAACGTCCAGAAATGATTGAAGCTACTGACTGAATGAAAGTAGCTGGCATCTCACTCTCTTTGAATCTTCTTTATCATGCTAAGAGGAGCAGGAAAAAGCAAAAAATTTCAGACTTGCACCTTGCAATGCGGAGAAATTACTGTTTGTGCATTTACAATATTCATTGATTTTTGCCATTGAAAAACATCATGTTATTCATATACCAGAAATGTTTGAAGCTACTGACTGAATGAAAGGAGCTGGCATCTCACTCTCTTTGAATCTTCTTTATCATGCTAAGAGGAGCAGGAAAAAGCAAAAAATTTCAGAATTGCACCTTGCAATGCGGAGAAATTACTGTTTGTGCATTTACAATATTCATTGATTTTTGCCATTGAAAAACATCATGTTATTCATATACCAGAAATGTTTGAAGCTACTGACTGAATGAAAGGAGCTGGCATCTCACTCTCTTTGAATCTTCTTTATCATGCTAAGAGGAGCAGGAAAAAGCAAAAAATTTTAGAATTGCACCTTGCAATGTGGAGAAATTACTGTTTGTGCATTTACAATATTCATTGATTTTTACCATTGAAAAACGTCCAGAAATGATTGAAGCTACTGACTGAATGAAAGTAGCTGGCATCTCACTCTCTTTGAATCTTCTTTATCATGCTAAGAGGAGCAGGAAAAAGCAAAAAAATTTCAGACTTGCACCTTGCAATGCGGAGAAATTACTGATTGTGCATTTACAATATTCATTGATTTTTGCCATTGAAAAACATCATGTTATTCATATACCAGAAATGTTTGAAGCTACTGACTGAATGAAAGGAGCTGGCATCTCACTCTCTTTGAATCTTCTTTATCATGCTAAGAGGAGCAGGAAAAAGCAAAAAATTTCAGAATTGCACCTTGCAATGCGGAGAAATTACTGTTTGTGCATTTACAATATTCATTGATTTTTGCCATTGAAAAACATCATGTTATTCATATACCAGAAATGTTTGAAGCTACTGACTGAATGAAAGGAGCTGACATCTCACTCTCTTTGAATCTTCTTTATCATGCTAAGAGGAGCAGGAAAAAGCAAAAAATTTCAGAATTGCACCTTGCAATGCGGAGAAATTACTGTTTGTGCATTTACAATATTCATTGATTTTTGCCATTGAAAAACATCCAGAAATGATTGAAGCTACTGACTGAATGAAAGGAGCTGGCATCTCACTCTCTTTGAATCTTCTTTATCATGCTAAGAGGAGCAGGAAAAAGCAAAAAATTTCAGACTTGCACCTTGCAATGCGGAGAAATTACTGTTTGTGCATTTACAATATTCATTGATTTTTGCCATTGAAAAACATCATGTTATTCATATACCAGAAATGTTTGAAGCTACTGACTGAATGAAAGGAGCTGGCATCTCACTCTCTTTGAATCTTCTTTATCATGCTAAGAGGAGCAGGAAAAAGCAAAAAATTTCAGAATTGCACCTTGCAATGCGGAGAAATTACTGTTTGTGCATTTACAATATTCATTGATTTTTGCCATTGAAAAACGTCCAGAAATGATTGAAGCTACTGACTGAATGAAAGGAGCTGGCATCTCACTCTCTTGGAATCTTCTTTATCATGCTAAGAGGAGCAGGAAAAAGCAAAAAATTTCAGAATTGCACCTTGCAATGCGGAGAAATTACTGTTTGTGCATTTACAATATTCATTGATTTTTGCCATTGAAAAACGTCCAGAAATGATTGAAGCTACTGACTGAATGAAAGGAGCTGGCATCTCACTCTCTTTGAATCTTCTTTATCATGCTAAGAGGAGCAGGAAAAATCAAAAAATTTCAGAATTGCACATTGCAATGCGGAGAAATTACTGTTTGTGCATTTACAATATTCATTGATTTTTGCCATTGAAAAACATGTTATTCATATACCAGAAATGTTTGAAGCTACTGACTGAATGAAAGGAGCTGGCACCTCACTCTCTTTGAATCTTCTTTATCATGCTAAGAGGAGCGGGAAAAAGCAAAAAATTTCAGAATTGCACCTTGCAATGCGGAGAAATTACTGTTTGTGCATTTACAATATTCATTGATTTTTGCCATTGAAAAACGTCCAGAAATGATTGAAGGTACTGACTGAATGAAAGGAGCTGGCATCTCACTCTCTTTGAATCTTCTTTATCATGCTAAGAGGAGCAGGAAAAAGCAAAAAATTTCAGAATTGCACCTTGCAATGCAGAGAAATTACTGTTTGTGCATTTACAATATTCATTGATTTTTGCCACTGAAAAACGTCCAGAAATGATTGAAGCTACTGACTGAATGAAAGGAGCTGGCATCTCACTCTCTTTGAATCTTCTTTATCATGCTAATAGGAGCAGGAAAAAGCAAAAAATTTCAGAATTGCACCTTGCAATGTGGAGAAATTACTGTTTGTGCATTTACAATATTCATTGATTTTTACCATTGAAAAACGTCCAGAAATGATTGAAGCTACTGACTGAATGAAAGTAGCTGGCATCTCACTCTCTTTGAATCTTCTTTATCATGCTAAGAGGAGCAGGAAAAAGCAAAAAATTTCAGACTTGCACCTTGCAATGCGGAGAAATTACTGTTTGTGCATTTACAATATTCATTGATTTTTGCCATTGAAAAACATCGTTATTCATATACCAGAAATGTTTGAAGCTACTGACTGAATGAAAGGAGCTGGCATCTCACTGTCTTTGAATCTTCTTTATCATGCTAAGAGGAGCAGGAAAAAGCAAAAAATTTCAGAATTGCACCTTGCAATGCGGAGAAATTACTGTTTGTGCATTTACAATATTCATTGATTTTTGCCATTGAAAAACATCATGTTATTCATATACCAGAAATGTTTGAAGCTACTGACTGAATGAAAGGAGCTGGCATCTCACTCTCTTTGAATCTTCTTTATCATGCTAAGAGGAGCAGGAAAAAGCAAAAAATTTCAGAATTGCACCTTGCAATGCGGAGAAATTACTCTTTGTGCTTTTACAATATTCATTGATTTTTGCCATTGAAAAACGTCCAGAAATGATTGAAGCTACTGACTGAATGAAAGGAGCTGGCATCTCACTCTCTTTGAATCTTCTTTATCATGCTAAGAGGAGCAGGAAAAATCAAAAAATTTCAGAATTGCACCTTGCAATGCGGAGAAATTACTGTTTGTGCATTTACAATATTCATTGATTTTTGCCATTGAAAAACATGTTATTCATATACCAGAAATGTTTGAAGCTACTGACTGAATGAAAGGAGCTGGCACCTCACTCTCTTTGAATCTTCTTTATCATGCTAAGAGGAGCGGGAAAAAGCAAAAAATTTCAGAATTGCACCTTGCAATGCGGAGAAATTACTGTTTGTGCATTTACAATATTCATTGATTTTTGCCATTGAAAAACGTCCAGAAATGATTGAAGCTACTGACTGAATGAAAGGAGCTGGCATCTCACTCTCTTTGAATCTTCTTTATCATGCTAAGAGGAGCAGGAAAAAGCAAAAAATTTCAGAATTGCACCTTGCAATGCGGAGAAATTACTGTTTGTGCATTTACAATATTCATTGATTTTTGCCATTGAAAAACGTCCAGAAATGATTGAAGCTACTGACTGAATGAAAGGAGCTGGCATCTCACTCTCTTTGAATCTTCTTTATCATGCTAAGAGGAGCAGGAAAAAGCAAAAAATTTCAGAATTGCACCTTGCAATGCGGAGAAATTACAGTTTGTGCATTTACAATATTCATTGATTTTTGCCATTGAAAAACATCCAGAAATGATTGAAGCTACTGACTGAATGAAAGGAGCTGGCATCTCACTCTCTTTGAATCTTCTTTATCATGCTAAGAGGAGCAGGAAAAAGCAAAAAATTTCAGAATTGCACCTTGCAATGCGGAGAAATTACTGTTTGTGCATTTACAATATTCATTGATTTTTGCCATTGAAAAACATCATGTTATTCATATACCAGAAATGTTTGAAGCTACTGACTGAATGAAAGGAGCTGGCATCTCACTCTCTTTGAATCTTCTTTATCATGCTAAGAGGAGCAGGAAAAAGCAAAAAATTTCAGAATTGCACCTTGCAATGTGGAGAAATTACTGTTTGTGCATTTACAATATTCATTGATTTTTACCATTGAAAAACGTCCAGAAATGATTGAAGCTACTGACTGAATGAAAGTAGCTGGCATCTCACTCTCTTCGAATCTTCTTTATCATGCTAAGAGGAGCAGGAAAAAGCAAAAAATTTCAGACTTGCACCTTGCAATGCGGAGAAATTACTGTTTGTGCATTTACAATATTCATTGATTTTTGCCATTGAAAAACGTCCAGAAATGATTGAAGGTACTGACTGAATGAAAGGAGCTGGCATCTCACTCTCTTTGAATCTTCTTTATCATGCTAAGAGGAGCAGGAAAAAGCAAAAAATTTCAGAATTGCACCTTGCAATGCGGAGAAATTACTGTTTGTGCATTTACAATATTCATTGATTTTTGCCACTGAAAAACGTCCAGAAATGATTGAAGCTACTGACTGAATGAAAGGAGCTGGCATCTCACTCTCTTTGAATCTTCTTTATCATGCTAAGAGGAGCAGGAAAAAGCAAAAAATTTCAGAATTGCACCTTGCAATGCGGAGAAATTACAGTTTGTGCATTTACAATATTTATTGATTTTTGCCATTGAAAAACATCCAGAAATGATTGAAGCTACTGACTGAATGAAAGGAGCTGGCATCTCACTCTCTTTGAATCTTCTTTATCATGCTAAGAGGAGCAGGAAAAAGCAAAAAATTTCAGAATTGCACCTTGCAATGCGGAGAAATTACTGTTTGTGCATTTACAATATTCATTGATTTTTGCCATTGAAAAACATCATGTTATTCATATACCAGAAATGTTTGAAGCTACTGACTGAATGAAAGGAGCTGGCATCTCACTCTCTTTGAATCTTCTTTATCATGCTAAGAGGAGCAGGAAAAAGCAAAAAATTTCAGAATTGCACCTTGCAATGTGGAGAAATTACTGTTTGTGCATTTACAATATTCATTGATTTTTACCATTGAAAAACGTCCAGAAATGATTGAAGCTACTGACTGAATGAAAGTAGCTGGCATCTCACTCTCTTTGAATCTTCTTTATCATGCTAAGAGGAGCAGGAAAAAGCAAAAAATCTCAGACTTGCACCTTGCAATGCGGAGAAATTACTGTTTGTGCATTTACAATATTCATTGATTTTTGCCATTGAAAAACATCATGTTATTCATATACCAGAAATGTTTGAAGCTACTGACTGAATGAAAGGAGCTGGCATCTCACTCTCTTTGAATCTTCTTTATCATGCTAAGAGGAGCAGGAAAAAGCAAAAAATTTCAGAATTGCACCTTGCAATGCGGAGAAATTACTGTTTGTGCATTTACAATATTCATTGATTTTTGCCATTGAAAAACATCATGTTATTCATATACCAGAAATGTTTGAAGCTACTGACTGAATGAAAGGAGCTGGCATCTCACTCTCTTTGAATCTTCTTTATCATGCTAAGAGGAGCAGGAAAAAGCAAAAAATTTCAGAATTGCACCTTGCAATGCGGAGAAATTACTGTTTGTGCATTTACAATATTCATTGATTTTTGCCATTGAAAAACATCCAGAAATGATTGAAGCTACTGACTGAATGAAAGGAGCTGGCATCTCACTCTCTTTGAATCTTCTTTATCATGCTAAGAGGAGCAGGAAAAATCAAAAAATTTCAGAATTGCACCTTGCAATGCGGAGAAATTACTGTTTGTGCATTTACAATATTCATTGATTTTTGCCATTGAAAAACATGTTATTCATATACCAGAAATGTTTGAAGCTACTGACTGAATGAAAGGAGCTGGCACCTCACTCTCTTTGAATCTTCTTTATCATGCTAAGAGGAGCGGGAAAAAGCAAAAAATTTCAGAATTGCACCTTGCAATGCGGAGAAATTACTGTTTGTGCATTTACAATATTCATTGATTTTTGCCATTGAAAAACGTCCAGAAATGATTGAAGGTACTGACTAAATGAAAGGAGCTGGCATCTCACTCTCTTTGAATCTTCTTTATCATGCTAAGAGGAGCAGGAAAAAGCAAAAAATTTCAGAATTGCACCTTGCAATGCGGAGAAATTACTGTTTGTGCATTTACAATATTCATTGATTTTTGCCATTAAAAAACGTCCAGAAATGATTGAAGCTACTGACTGAATGAAAGGAGCTGGCATCTCACTCTCTTTGAATCTTCTTTATCATGCTAAGAGGAGCAGGAAAAAGCAAAAAATTTCAGAATTGCACTTTGCAATACGGAGAAATTACAGTTTGTGCATTTACAATATTCATTGATTTTTGCCATTGAAAAACATCCAGAAATGATTGAAGCTACTGACTGAATGAAAGGAGCTGGCATCTCACTCTCTTTGAATCTTCTTTATCATACTAAGAGGAGCAGGAAAAAGCAAAAAATTTCAGACTTGCACCTTGCAATGCGGAGAAATTACTGTTTGTGCATTTACAATATTCATTGATTTTTGCCATTGAAAAACATGTTATTCATATACCAGAAATGTTTGAAGCTACTGACTGAATGAAAGGAGCTGGCACCTCACTCTCTTTGAATCTTCTTTATCATGCTAAGAGGAGCGGGAAAAAGCAAAAAATTTCAGAATTGCACCTTGCAATGCGGAGAAATTACTGTTTGTGCATTTACAATATTCATTGATTTTTGCCATTGAAAAACGTCCAGAAATGATTGAAGCTACTGACTGAATGAAAGGAGCTGGCATCTCACTCTCTTTGAATCTTCTTTATCATGCTAAGAGGAGCAGGAAAAAGCAAAAAATTTCAGAATTGCACCTTGCAATGCGGAGAAATTACTGTTTGTGCATTTACAATATTCATTGATTTTTGCCATTGAAAAACGTCCAGAAATGATTGAAGCTACTGACTGAATGAAAGGAGCTGGCATCTCACTCTCTTTGAATCTTCTTTATCATGCTAAGAGGAGCAGGAAAAAGCAAAAAATTTCAGAATTGCACCTTGCAATGCGGAGAAATTACAGTTTGTGCATTTACAATATTCATTGATTTTTGCCATTGAAAAACATCCAGAAATGATTGAAGCTACTGACTGAATGAAAGGAGCTGGCATCTCACTCTCTTTGAATCTTCTTTATCATGCTAAGAGGAGCAGGAAAAAGCAAAAAATTTCAGAATTGCACCTTGCAATGCGGAGAAATTACTGTTTGTGCATTTACAATATTCATTGATTTTTGCCATTGAAAAACATCATGTTATTCATATACCAGAAATGTTTGAAGCTACTGACTGAATGAAAGGAGCTGGCATCTCACTCTCTTTGAATCTTCTTTATCATGCTAAGAGGAGCAGGAAAAAGCAAAAAATTTCAGAATTGCACCTTGCAATGTGGAGAAATTACTGTTTGTGCATTTACAAAATTCATTGATTTTTACCATTGAAAAACGTCCAGAAATGATTGAAGCTACTGACTGAATGAAAGTAGCTGGCATCTCACTCTCTTCGAATCTTCTTTATCATGCTAAGAGGAGCAGGAAAAAGCAAAAAATTTCAGACTTGCACCTTGCAATGCGGAGAAATTACTGTTTGTGCATTTACAATATTCATTGATTTTTGCCATTGAAAAACGTCCAGAAATGATTGAAGGTACTGACTGAATGAAAGGAGCTGGCATCTCACTCTCTTTGAATCTTCTTTATCATGCTAAGAGGAGCAGGAAAAAGCAAAAAATTTCAGAATTGCACCTTGCAATGCGGAGAAATTACTGTTTGTGCATTTACAATATTCATTGATTTTTGCCACTGAAAAACGTCCAGAAATGATTGAAGCTACTGACTGAATGAAAGGAGCTGGCATCTCACTCTCTTTGAATCTTCTTTATCATGCTAAGAGGAGCAGGAAAAAGCAAAAAATTTCAGAATTGCACCTTGCAATGCGGAGAAATTACAGTTTGTGCATTTACAATATTTATTGATTTTTGCCATTGAAAAACATCCAGAAATGATTGAAGCTACTGACTGAATGAAAGGAGCTGGCATCTCACTCTCTTTGAATCTTCTTTATCATGCTAAGAGGAGCAGGAAAAAGCAAAAAATTTCAGAATTGCACCTTGCAATGCGGAGAAATTACTGTTTGTGCATTTACAATATTCATTGATTTTTGCCATTGAAAAACATCATGTTATTCATATACCAGAAATGATTGAAGCTACTGACTGAACGAAAGGAGCTGGCATCTCACTCTCTTTGAATCTTCTTTATCATGCTAAGAGGAGCAGGAAAAAGCAAAAAATTTCAGAATTGCACCTTGCAATGCGGAGAAATTACTGTTTGTGCATTTACAATATTCATTGATTTTTGCCATTGAAAAACGTCCAGAAATGATTGAAGCTACTGACTGAATGAAAGGAGCTGGCATCTCACTCTCTTTGAATCTTCTTTATCATGCTAAGAGGAGCAGGAAAAAGCAAAAAATTTCAGAATTGCACCTTGCAATGCGGAGAAATTACTGTTTGTGCATTTACAATATTCATTGATTTTTGCCATTGAAAAACATCATGTTATTCATATACCAGAAATGTTTGAAGCTACTGACTGAATGAAAGGAGCTGGCATCTCACTCTCTTTGAATCTTCTTTATCATGCTAAGAGGAGCAGGAAAAAGCAAAAAATTTCAGAATTGCACCTTGCAATGCGGAGAAATTACTGTTTGTGCATTTACAATATTCATTGATTTTTGCCATTGAAAAACATCCAGAAATGATTGAAGCTACTGACTGAATGAAAGGAGCTGGCATCTCACTCTCTTTGAATCTTCTTTATCATGCTAAGAGGAGCAGGAAAAATCAAAAAATTTCAGAATTGCACCTTGCAATGCGGAGAAATTACTGTTTGTGCATTTACAATATTCATTGATTTTTGCCATTGAAAAACATGTTATTCATATACCAGAAATGTTTGAAGCTACTGACTGAATGAAAGGAGCTGGCACCTCACTCTCTTTGAATCTTCTTTATCATGCTAAGAGGAGCGGGAAAAAGCAAAAAATTTCAGAATTGCACCTTGCAATGCGGAGAAATTACTGTTTGTGCATTTACAATATTCATTGATTTTTGCCATTGAAAAACGTCCAGAAATGATTGAAGGTACTGACTAAATGAAAGGAGCTGGCATCTCACTCTCTTTGAATCTTCTTTATCATGCTAAGAGGAGCAGGAAAAAGCAAAAAATTTCAGAATTGCACTTTGCAATACGGAGAAATTACAGTTTGTGCATTTACAATATTCATTGATTTTTGCCATTGAAAAACATCCAGAAATGATTGAAGCTACTGACTGAATGAAAGGAGCTGGCATCTCACTCTCTTTGAATCTTCTTTATCATACTAAGAGGAGCAGGAAAAAGCAAAAAATTTCAGACTTGCACCTTGCAATGCGGAGAAATTACTGTTTGTGCATTTACAATATTCATTGATTTTTGCCATTGAAAAACATCATGTTATTCATATACCAGAAATGTGTGAAGCTACTGACTGAATGAAAGGAGCTGGTATCTCACTCTCTTTGAATCTTCTTTATCATGCTAAGAGGAGCAGGAAAAAGCAAAAAATTTCAGAATTGCACCTTGCAATGCGGAGAAATTACTGTTTGTGCATTTACAATATTCATTGATTTTTGCCATTGAAAAACGTCCAGAAATGATTGAAGATACTGACTGAATGAAAGGAGCTGGCATCTCACTCTCTTTGAATCTTGTTTATCATGCTAAGAGGAGCAGGAAAAAGCAAAAAATTTCAGAATTGCACCTTGCAATGCGGAGAAATTACTGTTTGTGCATTTACAATATTCATTGATTTTTGCCATTGAAAAACGTCCAGAAATGATTGAAGCTACTGACTGAATGAAAGGAGCTGGCATCTCACTCTCTTTGAATCTTCTTTATCATGCTAAGAGGAGCAGGAAAAAGCAAAAAATTTCAGAATTGCACCTTGCAATGCGGAGAAATTACTGTTTGTGCATTTACAATATTCATTGATTTTTGCCATTGAAAAACATCATGTTATTCATATACCAGAAATGATTGAAGCTACTGACTGAATGAAAGGAGCTGGCATCTCACTCTCTTTGAATCTTCTTTATCATGCTAAGAGGAGCAGGAAAAAGTAAAAAATTTCAGAATTGCACCTTGCAATGCGGAGAAATTACTGTTTGTGCATTTATAATATTCAATGATTTTTGCCATTGAAAAACGTCCAGAAATGATTGAAGCTACTGACTGAACGAAAGGAGCTGGCATCTCACTCTCTTTGAATCTTCTTTATCATGCTAAGAGGAGCAGGAAAAAGCAAAAAATTTCAGAATTGCACCTTGCAATGCGGAGAAATTACTGTTTGTGCATTTACAATATTCATTGATTTTTGCCATTGAAAAACGTCCAGAAATGATTGAAGCTACTGACTGAATGAAAGGAGCTGGCATCTCACTCTCTTTGAATCTTCTTTATCATGCTAAGAGGAGCAGGAAAAAGCAAAAAATTTCAGAATTGCACCTTGCAATGCGGAGAAATTACTGTTTGTGCATTTACAATATTCATTGATTTTTGCCATTGAAAAACATCATGTTATTCATATACCAGAAATGTTTGAAGCTACTGACTGAATGAAAGGAGCTGACATCTCACTCTCTTTGAATCTTCTTTATCATGCTAAGAGGAGCAGGAAAAAGCAAAAAATTTCAGAATTGCACCTTGCAATGCGGAGAAATTACTGTTTGTGCATTTACAATATTCATTGATTTTTGCCATTGAAAAACGTCCAGAAATGATTGAAGCTACTGACTGAATGAAAGGAGCTGGCATCTCACTCTCTTTGAATCTTCTTTATCATGCTAAGAGGAGCAGGAAAAAGCAAAAAATTTCAGAATTGCACCTTGCAATGCGGAGAAATTACTGTTTGTGCATTTACAATATTCATTGATTTTTGCCATTGAAAAACATCATGTTATTCATATACCAGAAATGTTTGAAGCTACTGACTGAATGAAAGGAGCTGGCATCTCACTCTCTTTGAATCTTCTTTATCATGCTAAGAGGAGCAGGAAAAAGCAAAAAATTTCAGAATTGCACCTTGCAATGTGGAGAAATTACTGTTTGTGCATTTACAATATTCATTGATTTTTGCCATTGAAAAACATCATGTTATTCATATACCAGAAATGTTTGAAGCTACTGACTGAATGAAAGGAGCTGGCATCTCACTCTCTTTGAATCTTCTTTATCATGCTAAGAGGAGCAGGAAAAAGCAAAAAATTTCAGAATTGCACCTTGCAATGCGGAGAAATTACTGTTTGTGCATTTACAATATTCATTGATTTTTGCCATTGAAAAACGTCCAGAAATGATTGAAGCTACTGACTGAATGAAAGGAGCTGGCATCTCACTCTCTTTGAATCTTCTTTATCATGCTAAGAGGAGCAGGAAAAAGCAAAAAATTTCAGAATTGCACCTTGCAATGCGGAGAAATTACAGTTTGTGCATTTACAATATTCATTGATTTTTGCCATTGAAAAACATCCAGAAATGATTGAAGCTACTGACTGAATGAAAGGAGCTGGCATCTCACTCTCTTTGAATCTTCTTTATCATGCTAAGAGGAGCAGGAAAAAGCAAAAAATTTCAGAATTGCACCTTGCAATGCGGAGAAATTACTGTTTGTGCATTTACAATATTCATTGATTTTTGCCATTGAAAAACATCATGTTATTCATATACCAGAAATGTTTGAAGCTACTGACTGAATGAAAGGAGCTGGCATCTCACTCTCTTTGAATCTTCTTTATCATGCTAAGAGGAGCAGGAAAAAGCAAAAAATTTCAGAATTGCACCTTGCAATGTGGAGAAATTACTGTTTGTGCATTTACAATATTCATTGATTTTTTCCATTGAAAAACGTCCAGAAATGATTGAAGCTACTGACTGAATGAAAGTAGCTGGCATCTCACTCTCTTCGAATCTTCTTTATCATGCTAAGAGGAGCAGGAAAAAGCAAAAAATTTCAGACTTGCACCTTGCAATGCGGAGAAATTACTGTTTGTGCATTTACAATATTCATTGATTTTTGCCATTGAAAAATGTCCAGAAATGATTGAAGGTACTGACTGAATGAAAGGAGCTGGCATCTCACTCTCTTTGAATCTTCTTTATCATGCTAAGAGGAGCAGGAAAAAGCAAAAAATTTCAGAATTGCACCTTGCAATGCGGAGAAATTACTGTTTGTGCATTTACAATATTCATTGATTTTTGCCACTGAAAAACGTCCAGAAATGATTGAAGCTACTGACTGAATGAAAGGAGCTGGCATCTCACTCTCTTTGAATCTTCTTTATCATGCTAAGAGGAGCAGGAAAAAGCAAAAAATTTCAGAATTGCACCTTGCAATGCGGAGAAATTACAGTTTGTGCATTTACAATATTTATTGATTTTTGCCATTGAAAAACATCCAGAAATGATTGAAGCTACTGACTGAATGAAAGGAGCTGGCATCTCACTCTCTTTGAATCTTCTTTATCATGCTAAGAGGAGCAGGAAAAAGCAAAAAATTTCAGAATTGCACCTTGCAATGCGGAGAAATTACTGTTTGTGCATTTACAATATTCATTGATTTTTGCCATTGAAAAACATCATGTTATTCATATACCAGAAATGTTTGAAGCTACTGACTGAATGAAAGGAGCTGGCATCTCACTCTCTTTGAATCTTCTTTATCATGCTAAGAGGAGCAGGAAAAAGCAAAAAATTTCAGAATTGCACCTTGCAATGTGGAGAAATTACTGTTTGTGCATTTACAATATTCATTGATTTTTACCATTGAAAAACGTCCAGAAATGATTGAAGCTACTGACTGAATGAAAGTAGCTGGCATCTCACTCTCTTTGAATCTTCTTTATCATGCTAAGAGGAGCAGGAAAAAGCAAAAAATTTCAGACTTGCACCTTGCAATGCGGAGAAATTACTGTTTGTGCATTTACAATATTCATTGATTTTTGCCATTGAAAAACATCATGTTATTCATATACCAGAAATGTTTGAAGCTACTGACTTAATGAAAGGAGCTGGCATCTCACTCTCTTTGAATCTTCTTTATCATGCTAAGAGGAGCAGGAAAAAGCAAAAAATTTCAGAATTGCACCTTGCAATGCGGAGAAATTACTGTTTGTGCATTTACAATATTCATTGATTTTTGCCATTGAAAAACATCATGTTATTCATATACCAGAAATGTTTGAAGCTACTGACTGAATGAAAGGAGCTGGCATCTCACTCTCTTTGAATCTTCTTTATCATGCTAAGAGGAGCAGGAAAAAGCAAAAAATTTCAGAATTGCACCTTGCAATGCGGAGAAATTACTGTTTGTGCATTTACAATATTCATTGATTTTTGCCATTGAAAAACGTCCAGAAATGATTGAAGCTACTGACTGAATGAAAGGAGCTGGCATCTCACTCTCTTTGAATCTTCTTTATCATGCTAAGAGGAGCAGGAAAAATCAAAAAATTTCAGAATTGCACCTTGCAATGCGGAGAAATTACTGTTTGTGCATTTACAATATTCATTGATTTTTGCCATTGAAAAACATGTTATTCATATACCAGAAATGTTTGAAGCTACTGACTGAATGAAAGGAGCTGGCACCTCACTCTCTTTGAATCTTCTTTATCATGCTAAGAGGAGCGGGAAAAAGCAAAAAATTTCAGAATTGCACCTTGCAATGCGGAGAAATTACTGTTTGTGCATTTACAATATTCATTGATTTTTGCCATTGAAAAACGTCCAGAAATGATTGAAGGTACTGACTAAATGAAAGGAGCTGGCATCTCACTCTCTTTGAATCTTCTTTATCATGCTAAGAGGAGCAGGAAAAAGCAAAAAATTTCAGAATTGCACCTTGCAATGCGGAGAAATTACTGTTTGTGCATTTACAATATTCATTGATTTTTGCCATTGAAAAACGTCCAGAAATGATTGAAGCTACTGACTGAATGAAAGGAGCTGGCATCTCACTCTCTTTGAATCTTCTTTATCATGCTAAGAGGAGCAGGAAAAAGCAAAAAATTTCAGAATTGCACTTTGCAATACGGAGAAATTACAGTTTGTGCATTTACAATATTCATTGATTTTTGCCATTGAAAAACATCCAGAAATGATTGAAGCTACTGACTGAATGAAAGGAGCTGGCATCTCACTCTCTTTGAATCTTCTTTATCATGCTAAGAGGAGCAGGAAAAAGCAAAAAATTTCAGACTTGCACCTTGCAATGCGGAGAAATTACTGTTTGTGCATTTACAATATTCATTGATTTTTGCCATTGAAAAACATCATGTTATTCATATACCAGAAATGTGTGAAGCTACTGACTGAATGAAAGGAGCTGGCATCTCACTCTCTTTGAATCTTCTTTATCATGCTAAGAGGAGCAGGAAAAAGCAAAAAATTTCAGAATTGCACCTTGCAATGCGGAGAAATTACTGTTTGTGCATTTACAATATTCATTGATTTTTGCCATTGAAAAACGTCCAGAAATGATTGAAGCTACTGACTGAATGAAAGGAGCTGGCATCTCACTCTCTTTGAATCTTGTTTATCATGCTAAGAGGAGCAGGAAAAAGCAAAAAATTTCAGAATTGCACCTTGCAATGCGGAGAAATTACTGTTTGTGCATTTACAATATTCATTGATTTTTGCCATTGAAAAACGTCCAGAAATGATTGAAGCTACTGACTGAATGAAAGGAGCTGGCATCTCACTCTCTTTGAATCTTCTTTATCATGCTAAGAGGAGCAGGAAAAAGCAAAAAATTTCAGAATTGCACCTTGCAATGCGGAGAAATTACTGTTTGTGCATTTACAATATTCATTGATTTTTGCCATTGAAAAACATCATGTTATTCATATACCAGAAATGATTGAAGCTACTGACTGAATGAAAGGAGCTGGCATCTCACTCTCTTTGAATCTTCTTTATCATGCTAAGAGGAGCAGGAAAAAGTAAAAAATTTCAGAATTGCACCTTGCAATGCGGAGAAATTACTGTTTGTGCATTTATAATATTCAATGATTTTTGCCATTGAAAAACGTCCAGAAATGATTGAAGCTACTGACTGAACGAAAGGAGCTGGCATCTCACTCTCTTTGAATCTTCTTTATCATGCTAAGAGGAGCAGGAAAAAGCAAAAAATTTCAGAATTGCACCTTGCAATGCGGAGAAATTACTGTTTGTGCATTTACAATATTCATTGATTTTTGCCATTGAAAAACGTCCAGAAATGATTGAAGCTACTGACTGAATGAAAGGAGCTGGCATCTCACTCTCTTTGAATCTTCTTTATCATGCTAAGAGGAGCAGGAAAAAGCAAAAAATTTCAGAATTGCACCTTGCAATGCGGAGAAATTACTGTTTGTGCATTTACAATATTCATTGATTTTTGCCATTGAAAAACATCATGTTATTCATATACCAGAAATGTTTGAAGCTACTGACTGAATGAAAGGAGCTGACATCTCACTCTCTTTGAATCTTCTTTATCATGCTAAGAGGAGCAGGAAAAAGCAAAAAATTTCAGAATTGCACCTTGCAATGCGGAGAAATTACTGTTTGTGCATTTACAATATTCATTGATTTTTGCCATTGAAAAACGTCCAGAAATGATTGAAGCTACTGACTGAATGAAAGGAGCTGGCATCTCACTCTCTTTGAATATTCTTTATCATGCTAAGAGGAGCAGGAAAAAGCAAAAAATTTCAGAATTGCACCTTGCAATGCGGAGAAATTACTGTTTGTGCATTTACAATATTCATTGATTTTTGCCATTGAAAAACATCATGTTATTCATATACCAGAAATGTTTGAAGCTACTGACTGAATGAAAGGAGCTGGCATCTCACTCTCTTTGAATCTTCTTTATCATGCTAAGAGGAGCAGGAAAAAGCAAAAAATTTCAGAATTTCACCTTGCAATGTGGAGAAATTACTGTTTGTGCATTTACAATATTCATTGATTTTTGCCATTGAAAAACATCATGTTATTCATATACCAGAAATGTTTGAAGCTACTGACTGAATGAAAGGAGCTGGCATCTCACTCTCTTTGAATCTTCTTTATCATGCTAAGAGGAGCAGGAAAAAGCAAAAAATTTCAGAATTGCACCTTGCAGTGTGGAGAAATTACTGTTTGTGCATTTACAATATTCATTGATTATTGCCATTGAAAAACGTCCAGAAATGATTGAAGCTACTGACTGAATGAAAGGAGCTGGCATCTCACTCTCTTTGAATCTTGTTTATCATGCTAAGAGGAGCAGGAAAAAGCAAAAAATTTCAGAATTGCACCTTGCAATGCGGAGAAATTACTGTTTGTGCATTTACAATATTCATTGATTTTTGCCATTGAAAAACGTCCAGAAATGATTGAAGCTACTGACTGAATGAAAGGAGCTGGCATCTCACTCTCTTTGAATCTTCTTTATCATGCTAAGAGGAGCAGGAAAAAGCAAAAAATTTCAGACTTGCACCTTGCAATGCGGAGAAATTACTGTTTGTGCATTTACAATATTCATTGATTTTTGCCATTGAAAAACATCATGTTATTCATATACCAGAAATGTTTGAAGCTACTGACTGAATGAAAGGAGCTGGCATCTCACTCTCTTTGAATCTTCTTTATCATGCTAAGAGGAGCAGGAAAAAGCAAAAAATTTCAGAATTGCACCTTGCAATGCGGAGAAATTACTGTTTGTGCATTTACAATATTCATTGATTTTTGCCATTGAAAAACGTCCAGAAATGATTGAAGCTACTGACTGAATGAAAGGAGCTGGCATCTCACTCTCTTTGAATCTTCTTTATCATGCTAAGAGGAGCAGGAAAAAGCAAAAAATTTCAGACTTGCACCTTGCAATGCGGAGAAATTACTGTTTGTGCATTTACAATATTCATTGATTTTTGCCATTGAAAAACATCATGTTATTCATATACCAGAAATGTTTGAAGCTACTGACTGAATGAAAGGAGCTGGCATCTCACTCTCTTTGAATCTTCTTTATCATGCTAAGAGGAGCAGGAAAAAGCAAAAAATTTCAGAATTGCACCTTGCAATGCGGAGAAATTACTGTTTGTGCATTTACAATATTCATTGATTTTTGCCATTGAAAAACGTCCAGAAATGATTGAAGCTACTGACTGAATGAAAGGAGCTGGCATCTCACTCTCTTTGAATCTTGTTTATCATGCTAAGAGGAGCAGGAAAAAGCAAAAAATTTCAGAATTGCACCTTGCAATGCGGAGAAATTACTGTTTGTGCATTAACAATATTCATTGATTTTTGCCATTGAAAAACGTCCAGAAATGATTGAAGCTACTGACTGAATGAAAGGAGCTGGCATCTCACTCTCTTTGAATCTTCTTTATCATGCTAAGAGGAGCAGGAAAAAGCAAAAAATTTCAGAATTGCACCTTGCAATGCGGAGAAATTACTGTTTGTGCATTTACAATATTCATTGATTTTTGCCATTGAAAAACATCATGTTATTCATATACCAGAAATGATTGAAGCTACTGACTGAATGAAAGGAGCTGGCATCTCACTCTCTTTGAATCTTTATCATGCTAAGAGGAGCAGGAAAAAGTAAAAAATTTCAGAATTGCACCTTGCAATGCGGAGAAATTACTGTTTGTGCATTTATAATATTCAATGATTTTTGCCATTGAAAAACGTCCAGAAATGATTGAAGCTACTGACTGAACGAAAGGAGCTGGCATCTCACTCTCTATGAATCTTCTTTATCATGCTAAGAGGAGCAGGAAAAAGCAAAAAATTTCAGAATTGCACCTTGCAATGCGGAGAAATTACTGTTTGTGCATTTACAATATTCATTGATTTTTGCCATTGAAAAACGTCCAGAAATGATTGAAGCTACTGACTGAATGAAAGGAGCTGGCATCTCACTCTCTTTGAATCTTCTTTATCATGCTAAGAGGAGCAGGAAAAAGCAAAAAATTTCAGAATTGCACCTTGCAATGCGGAGAAATTACTGTTTGTGCATTTACAATATTCATTGATTTTTGCCATTGAAAAACATCATGTTATTCATATACCAGAAATGTTTGAAGCTACTGACTGAATGAAAGGAGCTGACATCTCACTCTCTTTGAATCTTCTTTATCATGCTAAGAGGAGCAGGAAAAAGCAAAAAATTTCAGAATTGCACCTTGCAATGCGGAGAAATTACTGTTTGTGCATTTACAATATTCATTGATTTTTGCCATTGAAAAACGTCCAGAAATGATTGAAGCTACTGACTGAATGAAAGGAGCTGGCATCTCACTCTCTTTGAATCTTCTTTATCATGCTAAGAGGAGCAGGAAAAAGCAAAAAATTTCAGAATTGCACCTTGCAATGCGGAGAAATTACTGTTTGTGCATTTACAATATTCATTGATTTTTGCCATTGAAAAACATCATGTTATTCATATACCAGAAATGTTTGAAGCTACTGACTGAATGAAAGGAGCTGGCATCTCACTCTCTTTGAATCTTCTTTATCATGCTAAGAGGAGCAGGAAAAAGCAAAAAATTTCAGAATTGCACCTTGCAATGTGGAGAAATTACTGTTTGTGCATTTACAATATTCATTGATTTTTGCCATTGAAAAACATCATGTTATTCATATACCAGAAATGTTTGAAGCTACTGACTGAATGAAAGGAGCTGGCATCTCACTCTCTTTGAATCTTCTTTATCATGCTAAGAGGAGCAGGAAAAAGCAAAAAATTTCAGAATTGCACCTTGCAATGTGGAGAAATTACTGTTTGTGCATTTACAATATTCATTGATTTTTACCATTGAAAAACGTCCAGAAATGATTGAAGCTACTGACTGAATGAAAGTAGCTGGCATCTCACTCTCTTTGAATCTTCTTTATCATGCTAAGAGGAGCAGGAAAAAGCAAAAAATTTCAGACTTGCACCTTGCAATGCGGAGAAATTACTGTTTGTGCATTTACAATATTCATTGATTTTTGCCATTGAAAAACATCATGTTATTCATATACCAGAAATGTTTGAAGCTACTGACTGAATGAAAGGAGCTGGCATCTCACTCTCTTTGAATCTTCTTTATCATGCTAAGAGGGGCAGGAAAAAGCAAAAAATTTCAGAATTGCACCTTGCAATGTGGAGAAATTACTGTTTGTGCATTTACAATATTCATTGATTTTAACCATTGAAAAACGTCCAGAAATGATTGAAGCTACTGACTGAATGAAAGTAGCTGGCATCTCACTCTCTTTGAATCTTCTTTATCATGCTAAGAGGAGCAGGAAAAAGCAAAAAATTTCAGACTTGCACCTTGCAATGCGGAGAAATTACTGTTTGTGCATTTACAATATTCATTGATTTTTGCCATTGAAAAACATCATGTTATTCATATACCAGAAATGTTTGAAGCTACTGACTGAATGAAAGGAGCTGGCATCTCACTCTCTTTGAATCTTCTTTATCATGCTAAGAGGAGCAGGAAAAAGCAAAAAATTTCAGAATTGCACCTTGCAATGCGGAGAAATTACTGTTTGTGCATTTACAATATTCATTGATTTTTGCCATTGAAAAACGTCCAGAAATGATTGAAGCTACTGACTGAATGAAAGGAGCTGGCATCTCACTCTCTTTGAATCTTCTTTATCATGCTAAGAGGAGCAGGAAAAAGCAAAAAATTTCAGAATTGCACCTTGCAATGCGGAGAAATTACTGTTTGTGCATATACAATATTCATTGATTTTTGCCATTGAAAAACGTCCAGAAATGATTGAAGCTACTGATTGAATGAAAGGAGCTGGCATCTCACTCTCTTTGAATCTTCTTTATCATGCTAAGAGGAGCAGGAAAAAGCAAAAAATTTCAGAATTGCACCTTGCAATGCGGAGAAATTACTGTTTGTGCATTTACAATATTCATTGATTTTTGCCATTGAAAAACATGTTATTCATATACCAGAAATGTTTGAAGCTACTGACTGAATGAAAGGAGCTGGCACCTCACTCTCTTTGAATCTTCTTTATCATGCTAAGAGGAGCGGGAAAAAGCAAAAAATTTCAGAATTGCACCTTGCAATGCGGAGAAATTACTGTTTGTGCATTTACAATATTCATTGATTTTTGCCATTGAAAAAAGTCCAGAAATGATTGAAGGTACTGACTGAATGAAAGGAGCTGGCATCTCACTCTCTTTGAATCTTCTTTATCATGCTAAGAGGAGCAGGAAAAAGCAAAAAATTTCAGAATTGCACCTTGCAATGCGGAGAAATTACTGTTTGTGCATTTACAATATTCATTGATTTTTGCCATTGAAAAACATCATGTTATTCATATACCAGAAATGTTTGAAGCTACTGACTGAATGAAAGGAGCTGGCATCTCACTCTCTTTGAATCTTCTTTATCATGCTAAGAGGAGCAGGAAAAAGCAAAAAATTTCAGAATTGCACCTTGCAATGTGGAGAAATTACTGTTTGTGCATTTACAATATTCATTGATTTTTGCCATTGAAAAACATCATGTTATTCATATACCAGAAATGTTTGAAGCTACTGACTGAATGAAAGGAGCTGGCATCTCACTCTCTTTGAATCTTCTTTATCATGCTAAGAGGAGCAGGAAAAAGCAAAAAATTTCAGAATTGCACCTTGCAATGTGGAGAAATTACTGTTTGTGCATTTACAATATTCATTGATTTTTACCATTGAAAAACGTCCAGAAATGATTGAAGCTACTGACTGAATGAAAGTAGCTGGCATCTCACTCTCTTTGAATCTTCTTTATCATGCTAAGAGGAGCAGGAAAAAGCAAAAAATTTCAGACTTGCACCTTGCAATGCGGAGAAATTACTGTTTGTGCATTTACAATATTCATTGATTTTTGCCATTGAAAAACATCATGTTATTCATATACCAGAAATGTTTGAAGCTACTGACTGAATGAAAGGAGCTGGCATCTCACTCTCTTTGAATCTTCTTTATCATGCTAAGAGGGGCAGGAAAAAGCAAAAAATTTCAGAATTGCACCTTGCAATGTGGAGAAATTACTGTTTGTGCATTTACAATATTCATTGATTTTAACCATTGAAAAACGTCCAGAAATGATTGAAGCTACTGACTGAATGAAAGTAGCTGGCATCTCACTCTCTTTGAATCTTCTTTATCATGCTAAGAGGAGCAGGAAAAAGCAAAAAATTTCAGACTTGCACCTTGCAATGCGGAGAAATTACTGTTTGTGCATTTACAATATTCATTGATTTTTGCCATTGAAAAACATCATGTTATTCATATACCAGAAATGTTTGAAGCTACTGACTGAATGAAAGGAGCTGGCATCTCACTCTCTTTGAATCTTCTTTATCATGCTAAGAGGAGCAGGAAAAAGCAAAAAATTTCAGAATTGCACCTTGCAATGCGGAGAAATTACTGTTTGTGCATTTACAATATTCATTGATTTTTGCCATTGAAAAACGTCCAGAAATGATTGAAGCTACTGACTGAATGAAAGGAGCTGGCATCTCACTCTCTTTGAATCTTCTTTATCATGCTAAGAGGAGCAGGAAAAAGCAAAAAATTTCAGAATTGCACCTTGCAATGCGGAGAAATTACTGTTTGTGCATATACAATATTCATTGATTTTTGCCATTGAAAAACGTCCAGAAATGATTGAAGCTACTGATTGAATGAAAGGAGCTGGCATCTCACTCTCTTTGAATCTTCTTTATCATGCTAAGAGGAGCAGGAAAAAGCAAAAAATTTCAGAATTGCACCTTGCAATGCGGAGAAATTACTGTTTGTGCATTTACAATATTCATTGATTTTTGCCATTGAAAAACATGTTATTCATATACCAGAAATGTTTGAAGCTACTGACTGAATGAAAGGAGCTGGCACCTCACTCTCTTTGAATCTTCTTTATCATGCTAAGAGGAGCGGGAAAAAGCAAAAAATTTCAGAATTGCACCTTGCAATGCGGAGAAATTACTGTTTGTGCATTTACAATATTCATTGATTTTTGCCATTGAAAAACGTCCAGAAATGATTGAAGGTACTGACTGAATGAAAGGAGCTGGCATCTCACTCTCTTTGAATCTTCTTTATCATGCTAAGAGGAGCAGGAAAAAGCAAAAAATTTCAGAATTGCACCTTGCAATGCGGAGAAATTACTGTTTGTGCATTTACAATATTCATTGATTTTTGCCATTGAAAAACGTCCAGAAATGATTGAAGCTACTGACTGAATGAAAGGAGCTGGCATCTCACTCTCTTTGAATCTTCTTTATCATGCTAAGAGGAGCAGGAAAAAGCAAAAAATTTCAGAATTGCACCTTGCAATGCGGAGAAATTACTGTTTGTGCATTTACAATATTCATTGATTTTTGCCATTGAAAAACATCATGTTATTCATATACCAGAAATGTTTGAAGCTACTGACTGAATGAAAGGAGTTGGCATCTCACTCTCTTTGAATCTTCTTTATCATGCTAAGAGGAGCAGGAAAAAGCAAAAAATTTCAGAATTGCACCTTGCAATGCGGAGAAATTACTGTTTGTGCATTTACAATATTCATTGATTTTTGCCATTGAAAAACATCATGTTATTCATATACCAGAAATGTTTGAAGCTACTGACTGAATGAAAGGAGCTGGCATCTCACTCTCTTTGAATCTTCTTTATCATGCTAAGAGGAGCAGGAAAAAGCAAAAAATTTTAGAATTGCACATTGCAATGTGGAGAAATTACTGTTTGTGCATTTACAATATTCATTGATTTTTACCATTGAAAAACGTCCAGAAATGATTGAAGCTACTGACTGAATGAAAGTAGCTGGCATCTCACTCTCTTTGAATCTTCTTTATCATGCTAAGAGGAGCAGGAAAAAGCAAAAAATTTCAGACTTGCACCTTGCAATGCGGAGAAATTACTGTTTGTGCATTTACAATATTCATTGATTTTTGCCATTGAAAAACATCATGTTATTCATATACCAGAAATGTTTGAAGCTACTGACTGAATGAAAGGAGCTGGCATCTCACTCTCTTTGAATCTTCTTTATCATGCTAAGAGGAGCAGGAAAAAGCAAAAAATTTCAGAATTGCACCTTGCAATGCGGAGAAATTACTGTTTGTGCATTTACAATATTCATTGATTTTTGCCATTGAAAAACGTCCAGAAATGATTGAAGCTACTGACTGAATGAAAGGAGCTGGCATCTCACTCTCTTTGAATCTTCTTTATCATGCTAAGAGGAGCAGGAAAAAGCAAAAAATTTCAGAATTGCGCATTGCAATGCGGAGAAATTACTGTTTGTGCATTTACAATATTCATTGATTTTTGCCATTGAAAAACGTCCAGAAATGATTGAAGCTACTGACTGAATGAAAGGAGCTGGCATCTCACTCTCTTTGAATCTTCTTTATCATGCTAAGAGGAGCAGGAAAAAGCAAAAAAATTTCAGAATTGCACCTTGCAATGCGGAGAAATTACTGTTTGTGCATTTACAATATTCATTGATTTTTGCCATTGAAAAACATCATGTTATTCATATACCAGAAATGTTTGAAGCTACTGACTGAATGAAAGGAGCTGACATCTCACTCTCTTTGAATCTTCTTTATCATGCTAAGAGGAGCAGGAAAAAGCAAAAAATTTCAGAATTGCACCTTGCAATGCGGAGAAATTACTGTTTGTGCATTTACAATATTCATTGATTTTTGCCATTGAAAAACGTCCAGAAATGATTGAAGCTACTGACTGAATGAAAGGAGCTGGCATCTCACTCTCTTTGAATCTTCTTTATCATGCTAAGAGGAGCAGGAAAAAGCAAAAAATTTCAGAATTGCACCTTGCAATGCGGAGAAATTACTGTTTGTGCATTTACAATATTCATTGATTTTTGCCATTGAAAAACATCATGTTATTCATATACCAGAAATGTTTGAAGCTACTGACTGAATGAAAGGAGCTGGCATCTCACTCTCTTTGAATCTTCTTTATCATGCTAAGAGGAGCAGGAAAAAGCAAAAAATTTCAGAATTGCACCTTGCAATGTGGAGAAATTACTGTTTGTGCATTTACAATATTCATTGATTTTTGCCATTGAAAAACATCATGTTATTCATATACCAGAAATGTTTGAAGCTACTGACTGAATGAAAGGAGCTGGCATCTCACTCTCTTTGAATCTTCTTTATCATGCTAAGAGGAGCAGGAAAAAGCAAAAAATTTCAGAATTGCACCTTGCAATGTGGAGAAATTACTGTTTGTGCATTTACAATATTCATTGATTTTTACCATTGAAAAACGTCCAGAAATGATTGAAGCTACTGACTGAATGAAAGTAGCTGGCATCTCACTCTCTTTGAATCTTCTTTATCATGCTAAGAGGAGCAGGAAAAAGCAAAAAATTTCAGACTTGCACCTTTCAATGCGGAGAAATTACTGTTTGTGCATTTACAATATTCATTGATTTTTGCCATTGAAAAACATCATGTTATTCATATACCAGAAATGTTTGAAGCTACTGACTGAATGAAAGGAGCTGGCATCTCACTCTCTTTGAATCTTCTTTATCATGCTAAGAGGAGCAGGAAAAAGCAAAAAATTTCAGAATTGCACCTTGCAATGTGGAGAAATTACTGTTTGTGCATTTACAATATTCATTGATTTTTACCATTGAAAAACGTCCAGAAATGATTGAAGCTACTGACTGAATGAAAGTAGCTGGCATCTCACTCTCTTTGAATCTTCTTTATCATGCTAAGAGGAGCAGGAAAAAGCAAAAAATTTCAGACTTGCACCTTGCAATGCGGAGAAATTACTGTTTGTGCATTTACAATATTCATTGATTTTTGCCATTGAAAAACATCATGTTATTCATATACCAGAAATGTTTGAAGCTACTGACTGAATCAAAGGAGCTGGCATCTCACTCTCTTTGAATCTTCTTTATCATGCTAAGAGGAGCAGGAAAAAGCAAAAAATTTCAGAATTGCACCTTGCAATGCGGAGAAATTACTGTTTGTGCATTTACAATCTTCATTGATTTTTGCCATTGAAAAACGTCCAGAAATGATTGAAGCTACTGACTGAATGAAAGGAGCTGGCATCTCACTCTCTTTGAATCTTCTTTATCATGCTAAGAGGAGCAGGAAAAAGCAAAAAATTTTAGAATTGCACATTGCAATGTGGAGAAATTACTGTTTGTGCATTTACAATATTCATTGATTTTTACCATTGAAAAACGTCCAGAAATGATTGAAGCTACTGACTGAATGAAAGTAGCTGGCATCTCACTCTCTTTGAATCTTCTTTATCATGCTAAGAGGAGCAGGAAAAAGCAAAAAATTTCAGACTTGCACCTTGCAATGCGGAGAAATTACTGTTTGTGCATTTACAATATTCATTGATTTTTGCCATTGAAAAACATCATGTTATTCATATACCAGAAATGTTTGAAGCTACTGACTGAATGAAAGGAGCTGGCATCTCACTCTCTTTGAATCTTCTTTATCATGCTAAGAGGAGCAGGAAAAAGCAAAAAATTTCAGAATTGCACCTTGCAATGCGGAGAAATTACTGTTTGTGCATTTACAATATTCATTGATTTTTGCCATTGAAAAACGTCCAGAAATGATTGAAGCTACTGACTGAATGAAAGGAGCTGGCATCTCACTCTCTTTGAATCTTCTTTATCATGCTAAGAGGAGCAGGAAAAAGCAAAAAATTTCAGAATTGCGCCTTGCAATGCGGAGAAATTACTGTTTGTGCATTTACAATATTCATTGATTTTTGCCATTGAAAAACATCCAGAAATGATTGAAGCTACTGACTGAATGAAAGGAGCTGGCATCTCACTCTCTTTGAATTTTCTTTATCATGCTAAGAGGAGCAGGAAAAAGCAAAAAATTTCAGAATTGCACCTTGCAATGTGGAGAAATTACTGTTTGTGCATTTACAATATTCATTGATTTTTGCCATTGAAAAACATCATGTTATTCATATACCAGAAATGTTTGAAGCTACTGACTGAATGAAAGGAGCTGGCATCTCACTCTCTTTGAATCTTCTTTATCATGCTAAGAGGAGCAGGAAAAAGCAAAAAATTTCAGAATTGCACCTTGCAATGTGGAGAAATTACTGTTTGTGCATTTACAATATTCATTGATTTTTACCATTGAAAAACGTCCAGAAATGATTGAAGCTACTGACTGAATGAAAGTAGCTGGCATCTCACTCTCTTTGAATCTTCTTTATCATGCTAAGAGGAGCAGGAAAAAGCAAAAAATTTCAGACTTGCACCTTGCAATGCGGAGAAATTACTGTTTGTGCATTTACAATATTCATTGATTTTTGCCATTGAAAAACATCATGTTATTCATATACCAGAAATGTTTGAAGCTACTGACTGAATGAAAGGAGCTGGCATCTCACTCTCTTTGAATCTTCTTTATCATGCTAAGAGGAGCAGGAAAAAGCAAAAAATTTCAGAATTGCACCTTGCAATGTGGAGAAATTACTGTTTGTGCATTTACAATATTCATTGATTTTTACCATTGAAAAACGTCCAGAAATGATTGAAGCTACTGACTGAATGAAAGTAGCTGGCATCTCACTCTCTTTGAATCTTCTTTATCATGCTAAGAGGAGCAGGAAAAAGCAAAAAATTTCAGACTTGCACCTTGCAATGCGGAGAAATTACTGTTTGTGCATTTACAATATTCATTGATTTTTGCCATTGAAAAACATCATGTTATTCATATACCAGAAATGTTTGAAGCTACTGACTGAATGAAAGGAGCTGGCATCTCACTCTCTTTGAATCTTCTTTATCATGCTAAGAGGAGCAGGAAAAAGCAAAAAATTTCAGAATTGCACCTTGCAATGCGGAGAAATTACTGTTTGTGCATTTACAATATTCATTGATTTTTGCCATTGAAAAACGTCCAGAAATGATTGAAGCTACTGACTGAATGAAAGGAGCTGGCATCTCACTCTCTTTGAATCTTCTTTATCATGCTAAGAGGAGCAGGAAAAAGCAAAAAATTTCAGAATTGCGCCTTGCAATGCGGAGAAATTACTGTTTGTGCATTTACAATATTCATTGATTTTTGCCATTGAAAAACATCCAGAAATGATTGAAGCTACTGACTGAATGAAAGGAGCTGGCATCTCACTCTCTTTGAATTTTCTTTATCATGCTAAGAGGAGCAGGAAAAAGCAAAAAATTTCAGAATTGCACCTTGCAATGTGGAGAAATTACTGTTTGTGCATTTACAATATTCATTGATTTTTGCCATTGAAAAACATCATGTTATTCATATACCAGAAATGTTTGAAGCTACTGACTGAATGAAAGGAGCTGGCATCTCACTCTCTTTGAATCTTCTTTATCATGCTAAGAGGAGCAGGAAAAAGCAAAAAATTTCAGAATTGCACCTTGCAATGTGGAGAAATTACTGTTTGTGCATTTACAATATTCATTGATTTTTACCATTGAAAAACGTCCAGAAATGATTGAAGCTACTGACTGAATGAAAGTAGCTGGCATCTCACTCTCTTTGAATCTTCTTTATCATGCTAAGAGGAGCAGGAAAAAGCAAAAAATTTCAGAATTGCACCTTGCAATGCGGAGAAATTACTGTTTGTGCATATACAATATTCATTGATTTTTGCCATTGAAAAACGTCCAGAAATGATTGAAGCTACTGATTGAATGAAAGGAGCTGGCATCTCACTCTCTTTGAATCTTCTTTATCATGCTAAGAGGAGCAGGAAAAAGCAAAAAATTTCAGAATTGCACCTTGCAATGCGGAGAAATTACTGTTTGTGCATTTACAATATTCATTGATTTTTGCCATTGAAAAACATGTTATTCATATACCAGAAATGTTTGAAGCTACTGACTGAATGAAAGGAGCTGGCACCTCACTCTCTTTGAATCTTCTTTATCATGCTAAGAGGAGCGGGAAAAAGCAAAAAATTTCAGAATTGCACCTTGCAATGCGGAGAAATTACTGTTTGTGCATTTACAATATTCATTGATTTTTGCCATTGAAAAAAGTCCAGAAATGATTGAAGGTACTGACTGAATGAAAGGAGCTGGCATCTCACTCTCTTTGAATCTTCTTTATCATGCTAAGAGGAGCAGGAAAAAGCAAAAAATTTCAGAATTGCACCTTGCAATGCGGAGAAATTACTGTTTGTGCATTTACAATATTCATTGATTTTTGCCATTGAAAAACATCATGTTATTCATATACCAGAAATGTTTGAAGCTACTGACTGAATGAAAGGAGCTGGCATCTCACTCTCTTTGAATCTTCTTTATCATGCTAAGAGGAGCAGGAAAAAGCAAAAAATTTCAGAATTGCACCTTGCAATGTGGAGAAATTACTGTTTGTGCATTTACAATATTCATTGATTTTTGCCATTGAAAAACATCATGTTATTCATATACCAGAAATGTTTGAAGCTACTGACTGAATGAAAGGAGCTGGCATCTCACTCTCTTTGAATCTTCTTTATCATGCTAAGAGGAGCAGGAAAAAGCAAAAAATTTCAGAATTGCACCTTGCAATGTGGAGAAATTACTGTTTGTGCATTTACAATATTCATTGATTTTTACCATTGAAAAACGTCCAGAAATGATTGAAGCTACTGACTGAATGAAAGTAGCTGGCATCTCACTCTCTTTGAATCTTCTTTATCATGCTAAGAGGAGCAGGAAAAAGCAAAAAATTTCAGACTTGCACCTTGCAATGCGGAGAAATTACTGTTTGTGCATTTACAATATTCATTGATTTTTGCCATTGAAAAACATCATGTTATTCATATACCAGAAATGTTTGAAGCTACTGACTGAATGAAAGGAGCTGGCATCTCACTCTCTTTGAATCTTCTTTATCATGCTAAGAGGGGCAGGAAAAAGCAAAAAATTTCAGAATTGCACCTTGCAATGTGGAGAAATTACTGTTTGTGCATTTACAATATTCATTGATTTTAACCATTGAAAAACGTCCAGAAATGATTGAAGCTACTGACTGAATGAAAGTAGCTGGCATCTCACTCTCTTTGAATCTTCTTTATCATGCTAAGAGGAGCAGGAAAAAGCAAAAAATTTCAGACTTGCACCTTGCAATGCGGAGAAATTACTGTTTGTGCATTTACAATATTCATTGATTTTTGCCATTGAAAAACATCATGTTATTCATATACCAGAAATGTTTGAAGCTACTGACTGAATGAAAGGAGCTGGCATCTCACTCTCTTTGAATCTTCTTTATCATGCTAAGAGGAGCAGGAAAAAGCAAAAAATTTCAGAATTGCACCTTGCAATGCGGAGAAATTACTGTTTGTGCATTTACAATATTCATTGATTTTTGCCATTGAAAAACGTCCAGAAATGATTGAAGCTACTGACTGAATGAAAGGAGCTGGCATCTCACTCTCTTTGAATCTTCTTTATCATGCTAAGAGGAGCAGGAAAAAGCAAAAAATTTCAGAATTGCACCTTGCAATGCGGAGAAATTACTGTTTGTGCATATACAATATTCATTGATTTTTGCCATTGAAAAACGTCCAGAAATGATTGAAGCTACTGATTGAATGAAAGGAGCTGGCATCTCACTCTCTTTGAATCTTCTTTATCATGCTAAGAGGAGCAGGAAAAAGCAAAAAATTTCAGAATTGCACCTTGCAATGCGGAGAAATTACTGTTTGTGCATTTACAATATTCATTGATTTTTGCCATTGAAAAACATGTTATTCATATACCAGAAATGTTTGAAGCTACTGACTGAATGAAAGGAGCTGGCACCTCACTCTCTTTGAATCTTCTTTATCATGCTAAGAGGAGCGGGAAAAAGCAAAAAATTTCAGAATTGCACCTTGCAATGCGGAGAAATTACTGTTTGTGCATTTACAATATTCATTGATTTTTGCCATTGAAAAACGTCCAGAAATGATTGAAGGTACTGACTGAATGAAAGGAGCTGGCATCTCACTCTCTTTGAATCTTCTTTATCATGCTAAGAGGAGCAGGAAAAAGCAAAAAATTTCAGAATTGCACCTTGCAATGCGGAGAAATTACTGTTTGTGCATTTACAATATTCATTGATTTTTGCCATTGAAAAACGTCCAGAAATGATTGAAGCTACTGACTGAATGAAAGGAGCTGGCATCTCACTCTCTTTGAATCTTCTTTATCATGCTAAGAGGAGCAGGAAAAAGCAAAAAATTTCAGAATTGCACCTTGCAATGCGGAGAAATTACTGTTTGTGCATTTACAATATTCATTGATTTTTGCCATTGAAAAACATCATGTTATTCATATACCAGAAATGTTTGAAGCTACTGACTGAATGAAAGGAGTTGGCATCTCACTCTCTTTGAATCTTCTTTATCATGCTAAGAGGAGCAGGAAAAAGCAAAAAATTTCAGAATTGCACCTTGCAATGCGGAGAAATTACTGTTTGTGCATTTACAATATTCATTGATTTTTGCCATTGAAAAACATCATGTTATTCATATACCAGAAATGTTTGAAGCTACTGACTGAATGAAAGGAGCTGGCATCTCACTCTCTTTGAATCTTCTTTATCATGCTAAGAGGAGCAGGAAAAAGCAAAAAATTTTAGAATTGCACATTGCAATGTGGAGAAATTACTGTTTGTGCATTTACAATATTCATTGATTTTTACCATTGAAAAACGTCCAGAAATGATTGAAGCTACTGACTGAATGAAAGTAGCTGGCATCTCACTCTCTTTGAATCTTCTTTATCATGCTAAGAGGAGCAGGAAAAAGCAAAAAATTTCAGACTTGCACCTTGCAATGCGGAGAAATTACTGTTTGTGCATTTACAATATTCATTGATTTTTGCCATTGAAAAACATCATGTTATTCATATACCAGAAATGTTTGAAGCTACTGACTGAATGAAAGGAGCTGGCATCTCACTCTCTTTGAATCTTCTTTATCATGCTAAGAGGAGCAGGAAAAAGCAAAAAATTTCAGAATTGCACCTTGCAATGCGGAGAAATTACTGTTTGTGCATTTACAATATTCATTGATTTTTGCCATTGAAAAACGTCCAGAAATGATTGAAGCTACTGACTGAATGAAAGGAGCTGGCATCTCACTCTCTTTGAATCTTCTTTATCATGCTAAGAGGAGCAGGAAAAAGCAAAAAATTTCAGAATTGCGCATTGCAATGCGGAGAAATTACTGTTTGTGCATTTACAATATTCATTGATTTTTGCCATTGAAAAACGTCCAGAAATGATTGAAGCTACTGACTGAATGAAAGGAGCTGGCATCTCACTCTCTTTGAATCTTCTTTATCATGCTAAGAGGAGCAGGAAAAAGCAAAAAAATTTCAGAATTGCACCTTGCAATGCGGAGAAATTACTGTTTGTGCATTTACAATATTCATTGATTTTTGCCATTGAAAAACATCATGTTATTCATATACCAGAAATGTTTGAAGCTACTGACTGAATGAAAGGAGCTGACATCTCACTCTCTTTGAATCTTCTTTATCATGCTAAGAGGAGCAGGAAAAAGCAAAAAATTTCAGAATTGCACCTTGCAATGCGGAGAAATTACTGTTTGTGCATTTACAATATTCATTGATTTTTGCCATTGAAAAACGTCCAGAAATGATTGAAGCTACTGACTGAATGAAAGGAGCTGGCATCTCACTCTCTTTGAATCTTCTTTATCATGCTAAGAGGAGCAGGAAAAAGCAAAAAATTTCAGAATTGCACCTTGCAATGCGGAGAAATTACTGTTTGTGCATTTACAATATTCATTGATTTTTGCCATTGAAAAACATCATGTTATTCATATACCAGAAATGTTTGAAGCTACTGACTGAATGAAAGGAGCTGGCATCTCACTCTCTTTGAATCTTCTTTATCATGCTAAGAGGAGCAGGAAAAAGCAAAAAATTTCAGAATTGCACCTTGCAATGTGGAGAAATTACTGTTTGTGCATTTACAATATTCATTGATTTTTGCCATTGAAAAACATCATGTTATTCATATACCAGAAATGTTTGAAGCTACTGACTGAATGAAAGGAGCTGGCATCTCACTCTCTTTGAATCTTCTTTATCATGCTAAGAGGAGCAGGAAAAAGCAAAAAATTTCAGAATTGCACCTTGCAATGTGGAGAAATTACTGTTTGTGCATTTACAATATTCATTGATTTTTACCATTGAAAAACGTCCAGAAATGATTGAAGCTACTGACTGAATGAAAGTAGCTGGCATCTCACTCTCTTTGAATCTTCTTTATCATGCTAAGAGGAGCAGGAAAAAGCAAAAAATTTCAGACTTGCACCTTTCAATGCGGAGAAATTACTGTTTGTGCATTTACAATATTCATTGATTTTTGCCATTGAAAAACATCATGTTATTCATATACCAGAAATGTTTGAAGCTACTGACTGAATGAAAGGAGCTGGCATCTCACTCTCTTTGAATCTTCTTTATCATGCTAAGAGGAGCAGGAAAAAGCAAAAAATTTCAGAATTGCACCTTGCAATGTGGAGAAATTACTGTTTGTGCATTTACAATATTCATTGATTTTTACCATTGAAAAACGTCCAGAAATGATTGAAGCTACTGACTGAATGAAAGTAGCTGGCATCTCACTCTCTTTGAATCTTCTTTATCATGCTAAGAGGAGCAGGAAAAAGCAAAAAATTTCAGACTTGCACCTTGCAATGCGGAGAAATTACTGTTTGTGCATTTACAATATTCATTGATTTTTGCCATTGAAAAACATCATGTTATTCATATACCAGAAATGTTTGAAGCTACTGACTGAATCAAAGGAGCTGGCATCTCACTCTCTTTGAATCTTCTTTATCATGCTAAGAGGAGCAGGAAAAAGCAAAAAATTTCAGAATTGCACCTTGCAATGCGGAGAAATTACTGTTTGTGCATTTACAATCTTCATTGATTTTTGCCATTGAAAAACGTCCAGAAATGATTGAAGCTACTGACTGAATGAAAGGAGCTGGCATCTCACTCTCTTTGAATCTTCTTTATCATGCTAAGAGGAGCAGGAAAAAGCAAAAAATTTTAGAATTGCACATTGCAATGTGGAGAAATTACTGTTTGTGCATTTACAATATTCATTGATTTTTACCATTGAAAAACGTCCAGAAATGATTGAAGCTACTGACTGAATGAAAGTAGCTGGCATCTCACTCTCTTTGAATCTTCTTTATCATGCTAAGAGGAGCAGGAAAAAGCAAAAAATTTCAGACTTGCACCTTGCAATGCGGAGAAATTACTGTTTGTGCATTTACAATATTCATTGATTTTTGCCATTGAAAAACATCATGTTATTCATATACCAGAAATGTTTGAAGCTACTGACTGAATGAAAGGAGCTGGCATCTCACTCTCTTTGAATCTTCTTTATCATGCTAAGAGGAGCAGGAAAAAGCAAAAAATTTCAGAATTGCACCTTGCAATGTGGAGAAATTACTGTTTGTGCATTTACAATATTCATTGATTTTTGCCATTGAAAAACATCATGTTATTCATATACCAGAAATGTTTGAAGCTACTGACTGAATGAAAGGAGCTGGCATCTCACTCTCTTTGAATCTTCTTTATCATGCTAAGAGGAGCAGGAAAAAGCAAAAAATTTCAGAATTGCACCTTGCAATGTGGAGAAATTACTGTTTGTGCATTTACAATATTCATTGATTTTTACCATTGAAAAACGTCCAGAAATGATTGAAGCTACTGACTGAATGAAAGTAGCTGGCATCTCACTCTCTTTGAATCTTCTTTATCATGCTAAGAGGAGCAGGAAAAAGCAAAAAATTTCAGACTTGCACCTTTCAATGCGGAGAAATTACTGTTTGTGCATTTACAATATTCATTGATTTTTGCCATTGAAAAACATCATGTTATTCATATACCAGAAATGTTTGAAGCTACTGACTGAATGAAAGGAGCTGGCATCTCACTCTCTTTGAATCTTCTTTATCATGCTAAGAGGAGCAGGAAAAAGCAAAAAATTTCAGAATTGCACCTTGCAATGTGGAGAAATTACTGTTTGTGCATTTACAATATTCATTGATTTTTACCATTGAAAAACGTCCAGAAATGATTGAAGCTACTGACTGAATGAAAGTAGCTGGCATCTCACTCTCTTTGAATCTTCTTTATCATGCTAAGAGGAGCAGGAAAAAGCAAAAAATTTCAGACTTGCACCTTGCAATGCGGAGAAATTACTGTTTGTGCATTTACAATATTCATTGATTTTTGCCATTGAAAAACATCATGTTATTCATATACCAGAAATGTTTGAAGCTACTGACTGAATCAAAGGAGCTGGCATCTCACTCTCTTTGAATCTTCTTTATCATGCTAAGAGGAGCAGGAAAAAGCAAAAAATTTCAGAATTGCACCTTGCAATGCGGAGAAATTACTGTTTGTGCATTTACAATCTTCATTGATTTTTGCCATTGAAAAACGTCCAGAAATGATTGAAGCTACTGACTGAATGAAAGGAGCTGGCATCTCACTCTCTTTGAATCTTCTTTATCATGCTAAGAGGAGCAGGAAAAAGCAAAAAATTTTAGAATTGCACATTGCAATGTGGAGAAATTACTGTTTGTGCATTTACAATATTCATTGATTTTTACCATTGAAAAACGTCCAGAAATGATTGAAGCTACTGACTGAATGAAAGTAGCTGGCATCTCACTCTCTTTGAATCTTCTTTATCATGCTAAGAGGAGCAGGAAAAAGCAAAAAATTTCAGACTTGCACCTTGCAATGCGGAGAAATTACTGTTTGTGCATTTACAATATTCATTGATTTTTGCCATTGAAAAACATCATGTTATTCATATACCAGAAATGTTTGAAGCTACTGACTGAATGAAAGGAGCTGGCATCTCACTCTCTTTGAATCTTCTTTATCATGCTAAGAGGAGCAGGAAAAAGCAAAAAATTTCAGAATTGCACCTTGCAATGCGGAGAAATTACTGTTTGTGCATTTACAATATTCATTGATTTTTGCCATTGAAAAACGTCCAGAAATGATTGAAGCTACTGACTGAATGAAAGGAGCTGGCATCTCACTCTCTTTGAATCTTCTTTATCATGCTAAGAGGAGCAGGAAAAAGCAAAAAATTTCAGAATTGCGCCTTGCAATGCGGAGAAATTACTGTTTGTGCATTTACAATATTCATTGATTTTTGCCATTGAAAAACATCCAGAAATGATTGAAGCTACTGACTGAATGAAAGGAGCTGGCATCTCACTCTCTTTGAATTTTCTTTATCATGCTAAGAGGAGCAGGAAAAAGCAAAAAATTTCAGAATTGCACCTTGCAATGTGGAGAAATTACTGTTTGTGCATTTACAATATTCATTGATTTTTGCCATTGAAAAACATCATGTTATTCATATACCAGAAATGTTTGAAGCTACTGACTGAATGAAAGGAGCTGGCATCTCACTCTCTTTGAATCTTCTTTATCATGCTAAGAGGAGCAGGAAAAAGCAAAAAATTTCAGAATTGCACCTTGCAATGTGGAGAAATTACTGTTTGTGCATTTACAATATTCATTGATTTTTACCATTGAAAAACGTCCAGAAATGATTGAAGCTACTGACTGAATGAAAGTAGCTGGCATCTCACTCTCTTTGAATCTTCTTTATCATGCTAAGAGGAGCAGGAAAAAGCAAAAAATTTCAGACTTGCACCTTGCAATGCGGAGAAATTACTGTTTGTGCATTTACAATATTCATTGATTTTTGCCATTGAAAAACATCATGTTATTCATATACCAGAAATGTTTGAAGCTACTGACTGAATGAAAGGAGCTGGCATCTCACTCTCTTTGAATCTTCTTTATCATGCTAAGAGGAGCAGGAAAAAGCAAAAAATTTCAGAATTGCACCTTGCAATGTGGAGAAATTACTGTTTGTGCATTTACAATATTCATTGATTTTTACCATTGAAAAACGTCCAGAAATGATTGAAGCTACTGACTGAATGAAAGTAGCTGGCATCTCACTCTCTTTGAATCTTCTTTATCATGCTAAGAGGAGCAGGAAAAAGCAAAAAATTTCAGACTTGCACCTTGCAATGCGGAGAAATTACTGTTTGTGCATTTACAATATTCATTGATTTTTGCCATTGAAAAACATCATGTTATTCATATACCAGAAATGTTTGAAGCTACTGACTGAATGAAAGGAGCTGGCATCTCACTCTCTTTGAATCTTCTTTATCATGCTAAGAGGAGCAGGAAAAAGCAAAAAATTTCAGAATTGCACCTTGCAATGCGGAGAAATTACTGTTTGTGCATTTACAATATTCATTGATTTTTGCCATTGAAAAACGTCCAGAAATGATTGAAGCTACTGACTGAATGAAAGGAGCTGGCATCTCACTCTCTTTGAATCTTCTTTATCATGCTAAGAGGAGCAGGAAAAAGCAAAAAATTTCAGAATTGCGCCTTGCAATGCGGAGAAATTACTGTTTGTGCATTTACAATATTCATTGATTTTTGCCATTGAAAAACATCCAGAAATGATTGAAGCTACTGACTGAATGAAAGGAGCTGGCATCTCACTCTCTTTGAATTTTCTTTATCATGCTAAGAGGAGCAGGAAAAAGCAAAAAATTTCAGAATTGCACCTTGCAATGTGGAGAAATTACTGTTTGTGCATTTACAATATTCATTGATTTTTGCCATTGAAAAACATCATGTTATTCATATACCAGAAATGTTTGAAGCTACTGACTGAATGAAAGGAGCTGGCATCTCACTCTCTTTGAATCTTCTTTATCATGCTAAGAGGAGCAGGAAAAAGCAAAAAATTTCAGAATTGCACCTTGCAATGTGGAGAAATTACTGTTTGTGCATTTACAATATTCATTGATTTTTACCATTGAAAAACGTCCAGAAATGATTGAAGCTACTGACTGAATGAAAGTAGCTGGCATCTCACTCTCTTTGAATCTTCTTTATCATGCTAAGAGGAGCAGGAAAAAGCAAAAAATTTCAGACTTGCACCTTGCAATGCGGAGAAATTACTGTTTGTGCATTTACAATATTCATTGATTTTTGCCATTGAAAAACATCATGTTATTCATATACCAGAAATGTTTGAAGCTACTGACTGAATGAAAGGAGCTGGCATCTCACTCTCTTTGAATCTTCTTTATCATGCTAAGAGGAGCAGGAAAAAGCAAAAAATTTCAGAATTGCACCTTGCAATGTGGAGAAATTACTGTTTGTGCATTTACAATATTCATTGATTTTTACCATTGAAAAACGTCCAGAAATGATTGAAGCTACTGACTGAATGAAAGTAGCTGGCATCTCACTCTCTTTGAATCTTCTTTATCATGCTAAGAGGAGCAGGAAAAAGCAAAAAATTTCAGACTTGCACCTTGCAATGCGGAGAAATTACTGTTTGTGCATTTACAATATTCATTGATTTTTGCCATTGAAAAACATCATGTTATTCATATACCAGAAATGTTTGAAGCTACTGACTGAATCAAAGGAGCTGGCATCTCACTCTCTTTGAATCTTCTTTATCATGCTAAGAGGAGCAGGAAAAAGCAAAAAATTTCAGAATTGCACCTTGCAATGCGGAGAAATTACTGTTTGTGCATTTACAATATTCATTGATTTTTGCCATTGAAAAACGTCCAGAAATGATTGAAGCTACTGACTGAATGAAAGGAGCTGGCATCTCACTCTCTTTGAATCTTCTTTATCATGCTAAGAGGAGCAGGAAAAAGCAAAAAATTTTAGAATTGCACATTGCAATGTGGAGAAATTACTGTTTGTGCATTTACAATATTCATTGATTTTTACCATTGAAAAACGTCCAGAAATGATTGAAGCTACTGACTGAATGAAAGTAGCTGGCATCTCACTCTCTTTGAATCTTCTTTATCATGCTAAGAGGAGCAGGAAAAAGCAAAAAATTTCAGACTTGCACCTTGCAATGCGGAGAAATTACTGTTTGTGCATTTACAATATTCATTGATTTTTGCCATTGAAAAACATCATGTTATTCATATACCAGAAATGTTTGAAGCTACTGACTGAATGAAAGGAGCTGGCATCTCACTCTCTTTGAATCTTCTTTATCATGCTAAGAGGAGCAGGAAAAAGCAAAAAATTTCAGAATTGCACCTTGCAATGCGGAGAAATTACTGTTTGTGCATTTACAATATTCATTGATTTTTGCCATTGAAAAACGTCCAGAAATGATTGAAGCTACTGACTGAATGAAAGGAGCTGGCATCTCACTCTCTTTGAATCTTCTTTATCATGCTAAGAGGAGCAGGAAAAAGCAAAAAATTTCAGAATTGCGCCTTGCAATGCGGAGAAATTACTGTTTGTGCATTTACAATATTCATTGATTTTTGCCATTGAAAAACATCCAGAAATGATTGAAGCTACTGACTGAATGAAAGGAGCTGGCATCTCACTCTCTTTGAATCTTCTTTATCATGCTAAGAGGAGCAGGAAAAAGCAAAAAATTTCAGAATTGCACCTTGCAATGCGGAGAAATTACTGTTTGTGCATTTACAATATTCATTGATTTTTGCCATTGAAAAACATCATGTTATTCATATACCAGAAATGTTTGAAGCTACTGACTGAATGAAAGGAGCTGACATCTCACTCTCTTTGAATCTTCTTTATCATGCTAAGAGGAGCAGGAAAAAGCAAAAAATTTCAGAATTGCACCTTGCAATGCGGAGAAATTACTGTTTGTGCATTTACAATATTCATTGATTTTTGCCATTGAAAAACGTCCAGAAATGATTGAAGCTACTGACTGAATGAAAGGAGCTGGCATCTCACTCTCTTTGAATCTTCTTTATCATGCTAAGAGGAGCAGGAAAAAGCAAAAAATTTCAGAATTGCACCTTGCAATGCGGAGAAATTACTGTTTGTGCATTTACAATATTCATTGATTTTTGCCATTGAAAAACATCATGTTATTCATATACCAGAAATGTTTGAAGCTACTGACTGAATGAAAGGAGCTGGCATCTCACTCTCTTTGAATCTTCTTTATCATGCTAAGAGGAGCAGGAAAAAGCAAAAAATTTCAGAATTGCACCTTGCAATGTGGAGAAATTACTGTTTGTGCATTTACAATATTCATTGATTTTTGCCATTGAAAAACATCATGTTATTCATATACCAGAAATGTTTGAAGCTACTGACTGAATGAAAGGAGCTGGCATCTCACTCTCTTTGAATCTTCTTTATCATGCTAAGAGGAGCAGGAAAAAGCAAAAAATTTCAGAATTGCACCTTGCAATGTGGAGAAATTACTGTTTGTGCATTTACAATATTCATTGATTTTTACCATTGAAAAACGTCCAGAAATGATTGAAGCTACTGACTGAATGAAAGTAGCTGGCATCTCACTCTCTTTGAATCTTCTTTATCATGCTAAGAGGAGCAGGAAAAAGCAAAAAATTTCAGACTTGCACCTTGCAATGCGGAGAAATTACTGTTTGTGCATTTACAATATTCATTGATTTTTGCCATTGAAAAACATCATGTTATTCATATATCAGAAATGTTTGAAGCTACTGACTGAATGAAAGGAGCTGGCATCTCACTCTCTTTGAATCTTCTTTATCATGCTAAGAGGAGCAGGAAAAAGCAAAAAATTTCAGAATTGCACCTTGCAATGTGGAGAAATTACTGTTTGTGCATTTACAATATTCATTGATTTTTACCATTGAAAAACGTCCAGAAATGATTGAAGCTACTGACTGAATGAAAGTAGCTGGCATCTCACTCTCTTTGAATCTTCTTTATCATGCTAAGAGGAGCAGGAAAAAGCAAAAAATTTCAGACTTGCACCTTGCAATGCGGAGAAATTACTGTTTGTGCATTTACAATATTCATTGATTTTTGCCATTGAAAAACATCATGTTATTCATATACCAGAAATGTTTGAAGCTACTGACTGAATCAAAGGAGCTGGCATCTCACTCTCTTTGAATCTTCTTTATCATGCTAAGAGGAGCAGGAAAAAGCAAAAAATTTCAGAATTGCACCTTGCAATGCGGAGAAATTACTGTTTGTGCATTTACAATATTCATTGATTTTTGCCATTGAAAAACGTCCAGAAATGATTGAAGCTACTGACTGAATGAAAGGAGCTGGCATCTCACTCTCTTTGAATCTTCTTTATCATGCTAAGAGGAGCAGGAAAAAGCAAAAAATTTCAGAATTGCACCTTGCAATGCGGAGAAATTACTGTTTGTGCATTTACAATATTCATTGATTTTTGCCATTGAAAAACGTCCAGAAATGATTGAAGCTACTGACTGAATGAAAGGAGCTGGCATCTCACTCTCTTTGAATCTTCTTTATCATGCTAAGAGGAGCAGGAAAAAGCAAAAAATTTCAGAATTGCACCTTGCAATGCGGAGAAATTACTGTTTGTGCATTTACAATATTCATTGATTTTTGCCATTGAAAAACATGTTATTCATATACCAGAAATGTTTGAAGCTACTGACTGAATGAAAGGAGCTGGCACCTCACTCTCTTTGAATCTTCTTTATCATGCTAAGAGGAGCAGGAAAAAGCAAAAAATTTCAGAATTGCACCTTGCAATGCGGAGAAATTACTGTTTGTGCATATACAATATTCATTGATTTTTGCCATTGAAAAACGTCCAGAAATGATTGAAGCTACTGATTGAATGAAAGGAGCTGGCATCTCACTCTCTTTGAATCTTCTTTATCATGCTAAGAGGAGCAGGAAAAAGCAAAAAATTTCAGAATTGCACCTTGCAATGCGGAGAAATTACTGTTTGTGCATTTACAATATTCATTGATTTTTGCCATTGAAAAACATGTTATTCATATACCAGAAATGTTTGAAGCTACTGACTGAATGAAAGGAGCTGGCACCTCACTCTCTTTGAATCTTCTTTATCATGCTAAGAGGAGCGGGAAAAAGCAAAAAATTTTAGAATTGCACCTTGCAATGCGGAGAAATTACTGTTTGTGCATTTACAATATTCATTGATTTTTGCCATTGAAAAACGTCCAGAAATGATTGAAGGTACTGACTGAATGAAAGGAGCTGGCATCTCACTCTCTTTGAATCTTCTTTATCATGCTAAGAGGAGCAGGAAAAAGCAAAAAATTTCAGAATTGCACCTTGCAATGCGGAGAAATTACTGTTTGTGCATTTACAATATTCATTGATTTTTGCCATTGAAAAACGTCCAGAAATGATTGAAGCTACTGACTGAATGAAAGGAGCTGGCATCTCACTCTCTTTGAATCTTCTTTATCATGCTAAGAGGAGCAGGAAAAAGCAAAAAATTTCAGAATTGCACCTTGCAATGCGGAGAAATTACTGTTTGTGCATTTACAATATTCATTGATTTTTGCCATTGAAAAACATCATGTTATTCATATACCAGAAATGTTTGAAGCTACTGACTGAATGAAAGGAGTTGGCATCTCACTCTCTTTGAATCTTCTTTATCATGCTAAGAGGAGCAGGAAAAAGCAAAAAATTTCAGAATTGCACCTTGCAATGCGGAGAAATTACTGTTTGTGCATTTACAATATTCATTGATTTTTGCCATTGAAAAACATCATGTTATTCATATACCAGAAATGTTTGAAGCTACTGACTGAATGAAAGGAGCTGGCATCTCACTCTCTTTGAATCTTCTTTATCATGCTAAGAGGAGCAGGAAAAAGCAAAAAATTTTAGAATTGCACATTGCAATGTGGAGAAATTACTGTTTGTGCATTTACAATATTCATTGATTTTTACCATTGAAAAACGTCCAGAAATGATTGAAGCTACTGACTGAATGAAAGTAGCTGGCATCTCACTCTCTTTGAATCTTCTTTATCATGCTAAGAGGAGCAGGAAAAAGCAAAAAATTTCAGACTTGCACCTTGCAATGCGGAGAAATTACTGTTTGTGCATTTACAATATTCATTGATTTTTGCCATTGAAAAACATCATGTTATTCATATACCAGAAATGTTTGAAGCTACTGACTGAATGAAAGGAGCTGGCATCTCACTCTCTTTGAATCTTCTTTATCATGCTAAGAGGAGCAGGAAAAAGCAAAAAATTTCAGAATTGCACCTTGCAATGCGGAGAAATTACTGTTTGTGCATTTACAATATTCATTGATTTTTGCCATTGAAAAACGTCCAGAAATGATTGAAGCTACTGACTGAATGAAAGGAGCTGGCATCTCACTCTCTTTGAATCTTCTTTATCATGCTAAGAGGAGCAGGAAAAAGCAAAAAATTTCAGAATTGCACCTTGCAATGCGGAGAAATTACTGTTTGTGCATTTACAATATTCATTGATTTTTGCCATTGAAAAACGTCCAGAAATGATTGAAGGTACTGACTGAATGAAAGGAGCTGGCATCTCACTCTCTTTGAATCTTCTTTATCATGCTAAGAGGAGCAGGAAAAAGCAAAAAATTTCAGAATTGCACCTTGCAATGCGGAGAAATTACTGTTTGTGCATTTACAATATTCATTGATTTTTGCCATTGAAAAACGTCCAGAAATGATTGAAGCTACTGACTGAATGAAAGGAGCTGGCATCTCACTCTCTTTGAATCTTCTTTATCATGCTAAGAGGAGCAGGAAAAAGAAAAAAATTTCAGAATTGCACCTTGCAATGCGGAGAAATTACTGTTTGTGCATTTACAATATTCATTGATTTTTGCCATTGAAAAACATCATGTTATTCATATACCAGAAATGTTTGAAGCTACTGACTGAATGAAAGGAGTTGGCATCTCACTCTCTTTGAATCTTCTTTATCATGCTAAGAGGAGCAGGAAAAAGCAAAACATTTCAGAATTGCACCTTGCAATGCGGAGAAATTACTGTTTGTGCATTTACAATATTCATTGATTTTTGCCATTGAAAAACATCATGTTATTCATATACCAGAAATGTTTGAAGCTACTGACTGAATGAAAGGAGCTGGCATCTCACTCTCTTTGAATCTTCTTTATCATGCTAAGAGGAGCAGGAAAAAGCAAAAAATTTTAGAATTGCACATTGCAATGTGGAGAAATTACTGTTTGTGCATTTACAATATTCATTGATTTTTACCATTGAAAAACGTCCAGAAATGATTGAAGCTACTGACTGAATGAACGTAGCTGGCATCTCACTCTCTTTGAATCTTCTTTATCATGCTAAGAGGAGCAGGAAAAAGCAAAAAATTTCAGACTTGCACCTTGCAATGCGGAGAAATTACTGTTTGTGCATTTACAATATTCATTGATTTTTGCCATTGAAAAACATCATGTTATTCATATACCAGAAATGTTTGAAGCTACTGACTGAATGAAAGGAGCTGGCATCTCACTCTCTTTGAATCTTCTTTATCATGCTAAGAGGAGCAGGAAAAAGCAAAAAATTTCAGAATTGCACCTTGCAATGCGGAGAAATTACTGTTTGTGCATTTACAATATTCATTGATTTTTGCCATTGAAAAACGTCCAGAAATGATTGAAGCTACTGACTGAATGAAAGGAGCTGGCATCTCACTCTCTTTGAATCTTCTTTATCATGCTAAGAGGAGCAGGAAAAAGCAAAAAATTTCAGAATTGCACCTTGCAATGCGGAGAAATTACTGTTTGTGCATTTACAATATTCATTGATTTTTGCCATTGAAAAACATCATGTTATTCATATACCAGAAATGTTTGAAGCTACTGACTGAATGAAAGGAGCTGACATCTCACTCTCTTTGAATATTCTTTATCATGCTAAGAGGAGCAGGAAAAAGCAAAAAATTTCAGAATTGCACCTTGCAATGCGGAGAAATTACTGTTTGTGCATTTACAATATTCATTGATTTTTGCCATTGAAAAACGTCCAGAAATGATTGAAGCTACTGACTGAATGAAAGGAGCTGGCATCTCACTCTCTTTGAATCTTCTTTATCATGCTAAGAGGAGCAGGAAAAAGCAAAAAATTTCAGAATTGCACCTTGCAATGCGGAGAAATTACTGTTTGTGCATTTACAATATTCATTGATTTTTGCCATTGAAAAACATCATGTTATTCATATACCAGAAATGTTTGAAGCTACTGACTGAATGAAAGGAGCTGGCATCTCACTCTCTTTGAATCTTCTTTATCATGCTAAGAGGAGCAGGAAAAAGCAAAAAATTTCAGAATTGCACCTTGCAATGTGGAGAAATTACTGTTTGTGCATTTACAATATTCATTGATTTTTGCCATTGAAAAACATCATGTTATTCATATACCAGAAATGTTTGAAGCTACTGACTGAATGAAAGGAGCTGGCATCTCACTCTCTTTGAATCTTCTTTATCATGCTAAGAGGAGCAGGAAAAAGCAAAAAATTTCAGAATTGCACCTTGCAATGTGGAGAAATTACTGTTTGTGCATTTACAATATTCATTGATTTTTACCATTGAAAAACGTCCAGAAATGATTGAAGCTACTGACTGAATGAAAGTAGCTGGTATCTCACTCTCTTTGAATCTTCTTTATCATGCTAAGAGGAGCAGGAAAAAGCAAAAAATTTCAGACTTGCACCTTGCAATGCGGAGAAATTACTGTTTGTGCATTTACAATATTCATTGATTTTTGCCATTGAAAAACATCATGTTATTCATATACCAGAAATGTTTGAAGCTACTGACTGAATGAAAGGAGCTGGCATCTCACTCTCTTTGAATCTTCTTTATCATGCTAAGAGGAGCAGGAAAAAGCAAAAAATTTCAGAATTGCACCTTGCAATGTGGAGAAATTACTGTTTGTGCATTTACAATATTCATTGATTTTTACCATTGAAAAACGTCCAGAAATGATTGAAGCTACTGACTGAATGAAAGTAGCTGGCATCTCACTCTCTTTGAATCTTCTTTATCATGCTAAGAGGAGCAGGAAAAAGCAAAAAATTTCAGACTTGCACCTTGCAATGCGGAGAAATTACTGTTTGTGCATTTACAATATTCATTGATTTTTGCCATTGAAAAACATCATGTTATTCATATACCAGAAATGTTTGAAGCTACTGACTGAATCAAAGGAGCTGGCATCTCACTCTCTTTGAATCTTCTTTATCATGCTAAGAGGAGCAGGAAAAAGCAAAAAATTTCAGAATTGCACCTTGCAATGCGGAGAAATTACTGTTTGTGCATTTACAATATTCATTGATTTTTGCCATTGAAAAACGTCCAGAAATGATTGAAGCTACTGACTGAATGAAAGGAGCTGGCATCTCACTCTCTTTGAATCTTCTTTATCATGCTAAGAGGAGCAGGAAAAAGCAAAAAATTTCAGAATTGCACCTTGCAATGCGGAGAAATTACTGTTTGTGCATTTACAATATTCATTGATTTTTGCCATTGAAAAACGTCCAGAAATGATTGAAGCTACTGACTGAATGAAAGGAGCTGGCATCTCACTCTCTTTGAATCTTCTTTATCATGCTAAGAGGAGCAGGAAAAAGCAAAAAAATTCAGAATTGCACCTTGCAATGCGGAGAAATTACTGTTTGTGCATTTACAATATTCATTGATTTTTGCCATTGAAAAACATGTTATTCATATACCAGAAATGTTTGAAGCTACTGACTGAATGAAAGGAGCTGGCACCTCACTCTCTTTGAATCTTCTTTATCATGCTAAGAGGAGCGGGAAAAAGCAAAAAATTTCAGAATTGCACCTTGCAATGCGGAGAAATTACTGTTTGTGCATTTACAATATTCATTGATTTTTGCCATTGAAAAACGTCCAGAAATGATTGAAGGTACTGACTGAATGAAAGGAGCTGGCATCTCACTCTCTTTGAATCTTCTTTATCATGCTAAGAGGAGCAGGAAAAAGCAAAAAATTTCAGAATTGCACCTTGCAATGCGGAGAAATTACTGTTTGTGCATTTACAATATTCATTGATTTTTGCCATTGAAAAACATCATGTTATTCATATACCAGAAATGTTTGAAGCTACTGACTGAATGAAAGGAGCTGGCATCTCACTCTGAATCTTCTTTATCATGCTAAGAGGAGCAGGAAAAAGCAAAAAATTTCAGAATTGCACCTTGCAATGTGGAGAAATTACTGTTTGTGCATTTACAATATTCATTGATTTTTGCCATTGAAAAACATCATGTTATTCATATACCAGAAATGTTTGAAGCTACTGACTGAATGAAAGGAGCTGGCATCTCACTCTCTTTGAATCTTCTTTATCATGCTAAGAGGAGCAGGAAAAAGCAAAAAATTTCAGAATTGCACCTTGCAATGTGGAGAAATTACTGTTTGTGCATTTACAATATTCATTGATTTTTACCATTGAAAAACGTCCAGAAATGATTGAAGCTACTGACTGAATGAAAGTAGCTGGCATCTCACTCTCTTTGAATCTTCTTTATCATGCTAAGAGGAGCAGGAAAAAGCAAAAAATTTCAGACTTGCACCTTGCAATGCGGAGAAATTACTGTTTGTGCATTTACAATATTCATTGATTTTTGCCATTGAAAAACATCATGTTATTCATATACCAGAAATGTTTGAAGCTACTGACTGAATGAAAGGAGCTGGCATCTCACTCTCTTTGAATCTTCTTTATCATGCTAAGAGGAGCAGGAAAAAGCAAAAAATTTCAGAATTGCACCTTGCAATGTGGAGAAATTACTGTTTGTGCATTTACAATATTCATTGATTTTTACCATTGAAAAACGTCCAGAAATGATTGAAGCTACTGACTGAATGAAAGTAGCTGGCATCTCACTCTCTTTGAATATTCTTTATCATGCTAAGAGGAGCAGGAAAAAGCAAAAAATTTCAGACTTGCACCTTGCAATGCGGAGAAATTACTGTTTGTGCATTTACAATATTCATTGATTTTTGCCATTGAAAAACATCATGTTATTCATATACCAGAAATGTTTGAAGCTACTGACTGAATCAAAGGAGCTGGCATCTCACTCTCTTTGAATCTTCTTTATCATGCTAAGAGGAGCAGGAAAAAGCAAAAAATTTCAGAATTGCACCTTGCAATGCGGAGAAATTACTGTTTGTGCATTTACAATATTCATTGATTTTTGCCATTGAAAAACGTCCAGAAATGATTGAAGCTACTGACTGAATGAAAGGAGCTGGCATCTCACTCTCTTTGAATCTTCTTTATCATGCTAAGAGGAGCAGGAAAAAGCAAAAAATTTCAGAATTGCACCTTGCAATGCGGAGAAATTACTGTTTGTGCATTTACAATATTCATTGATTTTTGCCATTGAAAAACGTCCAGAAATGATTGAAGCTACTGACTGAATGAAAGGAGCTGGCATCTCACTCTCTTTGAATCTTCTTTATCATGCTAAGAGGAGCAGGAAAAAGCAAAAAATTTCAGAATTGCACCTTGCAATGCGGAGAAATTACTGTTTGTGCATTTACAATATTCATTGATTTTTGCCATTGAAAAACATGTTATTCATATACCAGAAATGTTTGAAGCTACTGACTGAATGAAAGGAGCTGGCACCTCACTCTCTTTGAATCTTCTTTATCATGCTAAGAGGAGCGGGAAAAAGCAAAAAATTTCAGAATTGCACCTTGCAATGCGGAGAAATTACTGTTTGTGCATTTACAATATTCATTGATTTTTGCCATTGAAAAACGTCCAGAAATGATTGAAGGTACTGACTGAATGAAAGGAGCTGGCATCTCACTCTCTTTGAATCTTCTTTATCATGCTAAGAGGAGCAGGAAAAAGCAAAAAATTTCAGAATTGCACCTTGCAATGCGGAGAAATTACTGTTTGTGCATTTACAATATTCATTGATTTTTGCCATTGAAAAACGTCCAGAAATGATTGAAGCTACTGACTGAATGAAAGGAGCTGGCATCTCACTCTCTTTGAATCTTCTTTATCATGCTAAGAGGAGCAGGAAAAAGCAAAAAATTTCAGAATTGCACCTTGCAATGCGGAGAAATTACTGTTTGTGCATTTACAATATTCATTGATTTTTGCCATTGAAAAACATCATGTTATTCATATACCAGAAATGTTTGAAGCTACTGACTGAATGAAAGGAGTTGGCATCTCACTCTCTTTGAATCTTCTTTATCATGCTAAGAGGAGCAGGAAAAATCAAAAAATTTCAGAATTGCACCTTGCAATGTGGAGAAATTACTGTTTGTGCATTTACAATATTCATTGATTTTTACCATTGAAAAACGTCCAGAAATGATTGAAGCTACTGACTGAATGAAAGTAGCTGGCATCTCACTCTCTTTGAATCTTCTTTATCATGCTAAGAGGAGCAGGAAAAAGCAAAAAATTTCAGACTTGCACCTTGCAATGCGGAGAAATTACTGTTTGTGCATTTACAATATTCATTGATTTTTGCCATTGAAAAACATCATGTTATTCATATACCAGAAATGTTTGAAGCTACTGACTGAATGAAAGGAGTTGGCATCTCACTCTCTTTGAATCTTCTTTATCATGCTAAGAGGAGCAGGAAAAAGCAAAAAATTTCAGAATTGCACCTTGCAATGTGGAGAAATTACTGTTTGTGCATTTACAATATTCATTGATTTTTACCATTGAAAAACGTCCAGAAATGATTGAAGCTACTGACTGAATGAAAGGAGCTGGCATCTCACTCTCTTTGAATCTTCTTTATCATGCTAAGAGGAGCAGGAAAAAGCAAAAAATTTCAGAATTGCACCTTGCAATGCGGAGAAATTACTGTTTGTGCATTTACAATATTCATTGATTTTTGCCATGGAAAAACGTCCAGAAATGATTGAAGCTACTGACTGAATGAAAGGAGCTGGCATCTCACTCTCTTTGAATCTTCTTTATCATGCTAAGAGGAGCAGGAAAAAGCAAAAAATTTCAGAATTGCACCTTGCAATGCGGAGAAATTACTGTTTGTGCATTTACAATATTCATTGATTTTTGCCATTGAAAAACATCATGTTATTCATATACCAGAAATGATTGAAGCTACTGACTGAATGAAAGGAGCTGGCATCTCACTCTCTTTGAATCTTCTTTATCATGCTAAGAGGAGCAGGAAAAAGCAAAAAATTTCAGAATTGCACCTTGCAATGCGGAGAAATTACTGTTTGTGCATTTACAATATTCATTGATTTTTGCCATTGAAAAACGTCCAGAAATGATTGAAGCTACTGACTGAATGAAAGGAGCTGGCATCTCACTCTCTTTGAATCTTCTTTATCATGCTAAGAGGAGCAGGAAAAAGCAAAAAATTTCAGAATTGCACCTTGCAATGCGGAGAAATTACTGTTTGTGCATTTACAATATTCATTGATTTTTGCGATTGAAAAACATCATGTTATTAATATACCAGAAATGATTGAAGCTACAGACTGAATGAAAGGAGCTGGCATCTCACTCTCTTTGAATCTTCTTTATCATGCTAAGAGGAGCAGGAAAAAGTAAAAAATTTCAGAATTGCACCTTGCAATGCGGAGAAATTACTGTTTGTGCATTTACAATATTCAATGATTTTTGCCATTGAAAAACGTCCAGAAATGATTGAAGCTACTGACTGAATGAAAGGAGCTGGCATCTCACTCTCTTTGAATCTTGTTTATCATGCTAAGAGGAGCAGGAAAAAGCAAAAAATTTCAGAATTGCACCTTGCAATGCGGAGAAATTACTGTTTGTGCATTTACAATATTCATTGATTTTTGCCATTGAAAAACGTCCAGAAATGATTGAAGCTACTGACTGAATGAAAGGAGCTGGCATCTCACTCTCTTTGAATCTTCTTTATCATGCTAAGAGGAGCAGGAAAAAGCAAAAAATTTCAGAATTGCACCTTGCAATGCGGAGAAATTACTGTTTGTGCATTTACAATATTCATTGATTTTTGCCATTGAAAAACATCATGTTATTCATACCCAGAAATGATTGAAGCTACTGACTGAATGAAAGGAGCTGGCATCTCACTCTCTTTGAATCTTCTTTATCATGCTAAGAGGAGCAGGAAAAAGCAAAAAATTTCAGAATTGCACCTTGCAATGCGGAGAAATTACTGTTTGTGCATTTACAATATTCATTGATTTTTGCCATTGAAAAACGTCCAGAAATGATTGAAGCTACTGACTGAATGAAAGGAGCTGGCATCTCACTCTCTTTGAATCTTCTTTATCATGCTAAGAGGAGCAGGAAAAAGCAAAAAATTTCAGAATTGCACCTTGCAATGCGGAGAAATTACTGTTTGTGCATTTACAATATTCATTGATTTTTGCCATTGAAAAACGTCCAGAAATGATTGAAGCTACTGACTGAATGAAAGGAGTTGGCATCTCACTCTCTTTGAATCTTCTTTACCATGCTAAGAGGAGCAGGAAAAAGCAAAAAATTTCAGAATTGCACCTTGCAATGCGGAGAAATTACTGTTTGTGCATTTACAATATTCATTGATTTTTGACATTGAAAAACATCATGTTATTCATATACCAGAAATAATTGAAGCTACTGACTGAATGAAAGGAGCTGGCATCTCACTCTCTTTGAATCTTCTTTATCATGCTAAGAGGAGCAGGAAAAAGCAAAAAATTTCAGAATTGCACCTTGCAATGCGGAGAAATTACTGTTTGTGCATTTACAATATTCATTGATTTTTGCCATTGAAAAACGTCCAGAAATGATTGAAGCTACTGACTGAATGAAAGGAGATGGCATCTCACTCTCTTTGAATCTTCTTTATGATGCTAAGAGGAGCAGGAAAAAGCAAAAAATTTCAGAATTGCACCTTGCAATGCGGAGAAATTACTGTTTGTGCATTTACAATATTCATTGATTTTTGCCATTGAAAAACGTCCAGAAATGATTGAAGCTACTGACTGAATGAAAGGAGCTGGCATCTCACTCTCTTTGAATTTTCTTTATCATGCTAAGAGGAGCAGGAAAAAGCAAAAAATTTCAGAATTGCACCTTGCAATGCGGAGAAATTACTGTTTGTGCATTTACAATATTCATTGATTTTTGCCATTGAAAAACATCATGTTATTCATATACCAGAAATGTTTGAAGCTATTGACTGAATGAAAGAAGCTGGCATCTCACTATCTTTGAATCTTCTTTATCATGCTATGAGGAGCAGGAAAAAGCAAAAAATTTCAGAATTGCACCTTACAATGCGGAGAAATTACTGTTTGTGCATTTACAATATTCATTGATTTTTGCCATTGAAAAACGTCCAGAAATGATTGAAGCTACTGACTGACTGAAAAGAGCTGGCATCTCACTCTCTTTGAATCTTCTTTATCATGCTAAGAGGAGCAGGAAAAAGCAAAAAATTTCAGAATTGCACCTTACAATGCGGAGAAATTACTGTTTGTGCATTTACAATATTCATTGATTTTTGCCATTGAAAAACGTCCAGAAATGATTGAAGCTACTGACTGAATGAAAGGAGCTGGCATCTCACTCTCTTTGAATCTTGTTTATCATGCTAAGAGGAGCAGGAAAAAGCAAAAAATTTCAGAATTGCACCTTGCAATGCGGAGAAATTACTGTTTGTGCATTTACAATATTCATTGATTTTTGCCATTGAAAAACGTCCAGAAATGATTGAAGCTACTGACTGAATGAAAGGAGCTGGCATCTCACTCTCTTTGAATCTTCTTTATCATGCAAAGAGGAGCAGGAAAAAGCAAAAAATTTCAGAATTGCACCTTGCAATGCGGAGAAATTACTGTTTGTGCATTTACAATATTCATTGATTTTTGCCATTGAAAAACATCATGTTATTCATATACCAGAAATGATTGAAGCTACTGACTGAATGAAAGGAGCTGGCATCTCACTCTCTTTGAATCTTCTTTATCATGCTAAGAGGAGCAGGAAAAAGCAAAAAAATTCAGAATTGCACCTTGCAATGCGGAGAAATTACTGTTTGTGCATTTACAATATTCATTGATTTTTGCCATTGAAAAACGTCCAGAAATGATTGAAGCTACTGACTGACTGAAAGGAGCTGGCATCTCACTCTCTTTGAATCTTCTTTATCATGCTAAGAGGAGCAGGAAAAAGCAAAAAATTTCAGAATTGCACCTTACAATGCGGAGAAATTACTGTTTGTGCATTTACAATATTCATTGATTTTTGCCATTGAAAAACGTCCAGAAATGATTGAAACTACTGACTGAATGAAAGGAGCTGGCATCTCACTCTCTTTGAATCTTGTTTATCATGCTAAGAGGAGCAGGAAAAAGCAAAAAATTTCAGAATTGCACCTTGCAATGCGGAGAAATTACTGTTTGTGCATTTACAATATTCATTGATTTTTGCCATTGAAAAACGTCCAGAAATGATTGAAGCTACTGACTGAATGAAAGGAGCTGGCATCTCACTCTCTTTGAATCTTCTTTATCATGCAAAGAGGAGCAGGAAAAAGCAAAAAATTTCAGAATTGCACCTTGCAATGCGGAGAAATTACTGTTTGTGCATTTACAATATTCATTGATTTTTGCCATTGAAAAACATCATGTTATTCATATACCAGAAATGATTGAAGCTACTGACTGAATGAAAGGAGCTGGCATCTCACTCTCTTTGAATCTTCTTTATCATGCTAAGAGGAGCAGGAAAAAGCAAAAAAATTCAGAATTGCACCTTGCAATGCGGAGAAATTACTGTTTGTGCATTTACAATATTCATTGATTTTTGCCATTGAAAAACGTCCAGAAATGATTGAAGCTACTGACTGAATGAAAGGAGCTGGCATCTCACTCTCTTTGAATCTTCTTTATCATGCTAAGAGGAGCAGGAAAAAGCAAAAAATTTCAGAATTGCACCTTGCAATGCGGATAAATTACTGTTTGTGCATTTACAATATTCATTGATTTTTGCCATTGAAAAACATCATGTTATTCATATACCAGAAATGTTTGAAGCTACTGACTGAATGAAAGGAGCTGACATCTCACTCTCTTTGAATCTTCTTTATCATGCTAAGAGGAGCAGGAAAAAGCAAAAAATTTCAGAATTGCACCTTGCAATGCGGAGAAATTACTGTTTGTGCATTTACAATATTCATTGATTTTTGCCATTGAAAAACGTCCAGAAATGATTGAAGCTACTGACTGAATGAAAGGAGCTGGCATCTCACTCTCTTTGAATCTTCTTTATCATGCTAAGAGGAGCAGGAAAAAGCAAAAAATTTCAGAATTGCACCTTGCAATGCGGAGAAATTACTGTTTGTGCATTTACAATATTCATTGATTTTTGCCATTGAAAAACATCATGTTATTCATATACCAGAAATGTTTGAAGCTACTGACTGAATGAAAGGAGCTGGCATCTCACTCTCTTTGAATCTTCTTTATGATGCTAAGAGGAGCAGGAAAAAGCAAAAAATTTCAGAATTGCATCTTGCAATGCGGAGAAATTACTCTTTGTGCATTTACAATATTCATTGATTTTTGCCATTGAAAAACATCATGTTATTCATATACCAGAAATGTTTGAAGCTACTGACTGAATGAAAGGAGCTGGCATCTCACTCTCTTTGAATCTTCTTTATCATGCTAAGAGGAGCAGGAAAAAGCAAAAAATTTCAGAATTGCACCTTGCAATGTGGAGAAATTACTGTTTGTGCATTTACAATATTCATTGATTTTTACCATTGAAAAACGTCCAGAAATGATTGAAGCTACTGACTGAATGAAAGTAGCTGGCATCTCGCTCTATTTGAATCTTCTTTATCATGCTAAGAGGAGCAGGAAAAAGCAAAAAATTTCAGACTTGCACCTTGCAATGCGGAGAAGTTACTGTTTGTGCATTTACAATATTCATTGATTTTTGCCATTGAAAAACATCATGTTATTCATATACCAGAAATGTTTGAAGCTACTGACTGAATGAAAGGAGCTGGCATCTCACTCTCTTTGAATCTTCTTTATCATGCTAAGAGGAGCAGGAAAAAGCAAAAAATTTCAGAATTGCACCTTGCAATGCGGAGAAATTACTGTTTGTGCATTTACAATATTCATTGATTTTTGCCATTGAAAAACGTCCAGAAATGATTGAAGCTACTGACTGAATGAAAGGAGCTGGCATCTCACTCTCTTTGAATCTTCTTTATCATGCTAAGAGGAGCAGGAAAAAGCAAAAAATTTCAGAATTGCACCTTGCAATGCGGAGAAATTACTGTTTGTGCATTTACAATATTCATTGATTTTTGCCATTGAAAAACGTCCAGAAATGATTGAAGCTACTGACTGAATGAAAGGAGCTGGCATCTCACTCTCTTTGAATCTTCTTTATCATGCTAAGAGGAGAAGGAAAAAGCAAAAAATTTCAGAATTGCACCTTGCAATGCGGAGAAATTACTGTTTGTGCATTTACAATATTCATTGATTTTTGCCATTGAAAAACATGTTATTCATATACCAGAAATGTTTGAAGCTACTGACTGAATGAAAGGAGCTGGCACCTCACTCTCTTTGAATCTTCTTTATCATGCTAAGAGGAGCAGGAAAAAGCAAAAAATTTCAGAATTGCACCTTGCAATGCGGAGAAATTACTGTTTGTGCATTTACAATATTCATTGATTTTTGCCATTGAAAAACGTCCAGAAATGATTGAAGGTACTGACTGAATGAAAGGAGCTGGCATCTCACTCTCTTTGAATCTTCTTTATCATGCTAAGAGGAGCAGGAAAAAGCAAAAAATTTCAGACTTGCACCTTGCAATGCGGAGAAATTACTGTTTGTGCATTTACAATATTCATTGATTTTTGCCATTGAAAAACGTCCAGAAATGATTGAAGCTACTGACTGAATGAAAGGAGCTGGCATCTCACTCTCTTTGAATCTTCTTTATCATGCTAAGAGGAGCAGGAAAAAGCAAAAAATTTCAGAATTGCACCTTGCAATGCGGAGAAATTACAGTTTGTGCATTTACAATATCATTGATTTTTGCCATTGAAAAACATCCAGAAATGATTGAAGCTACTGACTGAATGAAAGGAGCTGGCATCTCACTCTCTTTGAATCTTCTTTATCATGCTAAGAGGAGCAGGAAAAAGCAAAAAATTTCAGAATTGCACCTTGCAATGCGGAGAAATTACTGTTTGTGCATTTACAATATTCATTGATTTTTGCCATTGAAAAACATCATGTTATTCATATACCAGAAATGTTTGAAGCTACTGACTGAATGAAAGGAGCTGGCATCTCAATCTCTTTGAATCTTCTTTATCATGCTAAGAGGAGCAGGAAAAAGCAAAAAATTTCAGAATTGCACCTTGCAATGTGGAGAAATTACTGTTTGTGCATTTACAATATTCATTGATTTTTACCATTGAAAAACGTCCAGAAATGATTGAAGCTACTGACTGAATGAAAGTAGCTGGCATCTCACTCTCTTTGAATCTTCTTTATCATGCTAAGAGGAGCAGGAAAAAGCAAAAAATTTCAGACTTGCACCTTGCAATGCGGAGAAATTACTGTTTGTGCATTTACAATATTCATTGATTTTTGCCATTGAAAAACATCATGTTATTCATATACCAGAAATGTTTGAAGCTACTGACTGAATGAAAGGAGCTGGCATCTCACTCTCTTTGAATCTTCTTTATCATGCTAAGAGGAGCAGGAAAAAGCAAAAAATTTCAGACTTGCACCTTGCAATGCGGAGAAATTACTGTTTGTGCATTTACAATATTCATTGATTTTTGCCATTGAAAAACATCATGTTATTCATATACCAGAAATGTTTGAAGCTACTGACTGAATGAAAGGAGCTGGCATCTCACTCTCTTTGAATCTTCTTTATCATGCTAAGAGGAGCAGGAAAAAGCAAAAAATTTCAGAATTGCACCTTGCAATGCGGAGAAATTACTGTTTGTGCATTTACAATATTCATTGATTTTTGCCATTGAAAAACATCCAGAAATGATTGAAGGTACTGACTGAATGAAAGGAGCTGGCATCTCACTCTCTTTGAATCTTCTTTATCATGCTAAGAGGAGCAGGAAAAAGCAAAAAATTTCAGAATTGCACCTTGCAATGCGGAGAAATTACTGTTTGTGCATTTACAATATTCATTGATTTTTGCCATTGAAAAACGTCCAGAAATGATTGAAGCTACTGACTGAATGAAAGGAGCTGGCATCTCACTCTCTTTGAATCTTCTTTATCATGCTAAGAGGAGCAGGAAAAAGCAAAAAATTTCAGAATTGCACCTTGCAATGCGGAGAAATTACAGTTTGTGCATTTACAATATTCATTGATTTTTGCCATTGAAAAACGTCCAGAAATGATTGAAGCTACTGACTGAATGAAAGGAGCTGGCATCTCACTCTCTTTGAATCTTCTTTATCATGCTAAGAGGAGCAGGAAAAAGCAAAAAATTTCAGAATTGCACCTTGCAATGCGGAGAAATTACTGTTTGTGCATTTACAATATTCGTTGATTTTTGCCATTGAAAAACGTCCAGAAATGATTGAAGCTACTGACTGAATGAAAGGAGCTGGCATCTCACTCTCTTTGAATCTTCTTTATCATGCTAAGTGGAGCAGGAAAAAGCAAAAAATTTCAGAATTGCACCTTGCAATGCGGAGAAATTACTGTTTGTGCATTTACAATATTCATTGATTTTTGCCATTGAAAAACATCATGTTATTCATATACCAGAAATGTTTGAAGCTACTGACTGAATGAAAGGAGCTGGCATCTCACTCTCTTTGAATCTTCTTTATCATGCTAAGAGGAGCAGGAAAAAGCAAAAAATTTCAGAATTGCACCTTGCAATGCGGAGAAATTACTGTTTGTGCATTTACAATATTCATTGATTTTTGCCATTGAAAAACATCATGTTATTCATATACCAGAAATGTTTGAAGCTACTGACTGAATGAAAGGAGCTGGCATCTCACTCTCTTTGAATCTTCTTTATCATGCTAAGAGGAGCAGGAAAAAGCAAAAAATTTCAGAATTGCACCTTGCAATGTGGAGAAATTACTGTTTGTGCATTTACAATATTCATTGATTTTTACCATTGAAAAACGTCCAGAAATGATTGAAGCTACAGACTGAATGAAAGGAGCTGGCATCTCACTCTCTTTGAATCTTCTTTATCATGCTAAGAGGAGCAGGAAAAAGCAAAAAATTTCAGAATTGCACCTTGCAATGCGGAGAAATTACTGTTTGTGCATTTACAATATTCATTGATTTTTGCCATTGAAAAACATCATGTTATTCATATACCAGAAATGTTTGAAGCTACTGACTGAATGAAAGGAGCTGGCATCTCACTCTCTTTGAATCTTCTTTATCATGCTAAGAGGAGCAGGAAAAAGCAAAAAATTTCAGAATTGCACCTTGCAATGCGGAGAAATTACTGTTTGTGCATTTACAATATTCATTGATTTTTGCCATTGAAAAACATCATGTTATTCATATACCAGAAATGTTTGAAGCTACTGACTGAATGAAAGGAGCTGGCATCTCACTCTCTTTGAATCTTCTTTATCATGCTAAGAGGAGCAGGAAAAAGCAAAAAATTTCAGAATTGCACCTTGCAATGTGGAGAAATTACTGTTTGTGCATTTACAATTTTCATTGATTTTTACCATTGAAAAACGTCCAGAAATGATTGAAGCTACTGACTGAATGAAAGTAGCTGGCATCTCACTCTCTTTGAATCTTCTTTATCATGCTAAGAGGAGCAGGAAAAAGCAAAAAAATTCAGAATTGCACCTTGCAATGCGGAGAAATTACTGTTTGTGCATTTACAATATTCATTGATTTTTGCCATTGAAAAACGTCCAGAAATGATTGAAGCTACTGACTGAATGAAAGGAGCTGGCATCTCACTCTCTTTGAATCTTCTTTATCATGCTAAGAGGAGCAGGAAAAAGCAAAAAATTTCAGAATTGCACCTTGCAATGCGGAGAAATTACTGTTTGTGCATTTACAATATTCATTGATTTTTGCCATTGAAAAACGTCCAGAAATGATTGAAGCTACTGACTGAATGAAAGGAGCTGGCATCTCACTCTCTTTGAATCTTCTTTATCATGCTAAGAGGAGCAGGAAAAAGCAAAAAATTTCAGAATTGCACCTTGCAATGCGGAGAAATTACAGTTTGTGCATTTACAATATTCATTGATTTTTGCCATTGAAAAACGTCCAGAAATGATTGAAGCTACTGACTGAATGAAAGGAGCTGGCATCTCACTCTCTTTGAATCTTCTTTATCATGCTAAGAGGAGCAGGAAAAAGCAAAAAATTTCAGAATTGCACCTTGCAATGCGGAGAAATTACTGTTTGTGCATTTACAATATTCGTTGATTTTTGCCATTGAAAAACGTCCAGAAATGATTGAAGCTACTGACTGAATGAAAGGAGCTGGCATCTCACTCTCTTTGAATCTTCTTTATCATGCTAAGTGGAGCAGGAAAAAGCAAAAAATTTCAGAATTGCACCTTGCAATACGGAGAAATTACTGTTTGTGCATTTACAATATTCATTGATTTTTGCCATTGAAAAACATCATGTTATTCATATACCAGAAATGTTTGAAGCTACTGACTGAATGAAAGGAGCTGGCATCTCACTCTCTTTGAATCTTCTTTATCATGCTAAGAGGAGCAGGAAAAAGCAAAAAATTTCAGAATTGCACCTTGCAATGCGGAGAAATTACTGTTTGTGCATTTGCAATATTCATTGATTTTTGCCATTGAAAAACATCATGTTATTCATATACCAGAAATGTTTGAAGCTACTGACTGAATGAAAGGAGCTGGCATCTCACTCTCTTTGAATCTTCTTTATCATGCTAAGAGGAGCAGGAAAAAGCAAAAAATTTCAGAATTGCACCTTGCAATGTGGAGAAATTACTGTTTGTGCATTTACAATATTCATTGATTTTTACCATTGAAAAACGTCCAGAAATGATTGAAGCTACTGACTGAATGAAAGGAGCTGGCATCTCACTCTCTTTGAATCTTCTTTATCATGCTAAGAGGAGCAGGAAAAAGCAAAAAATTTCAGAATTGCACCTTGCAAAGCGGAGAAATTACTGTTTGTGCATTTACAATATTCATTGATTTTTGCCATTGAAAAACATCATGTTATTCATATACCAGAAATGTTTGAAGCTACTGACTGAATGAAAGGAGCTGGCATCTCACTCTCTTTGAATCTTCTTTATCATGCTAAGAGGAGCAGGAAAAAGCAAAAAATTTCAGAATTGCACCTTGCAATGCGGAGAAATTACTGTTTGTGCATTTACAATATTCATTGATTTTTGCCATTGAAAAACATCATGTTATTCATATACCAGAAATGTTTGAAGCTACTGACTGAATGAAAGGAGCTGGCATCTCACTCTCTTTGAATCTTCTTTATCATGCTAAGAGGAGCAGGAAAAAGCAAAAAATTTCAGAATTGCACCTTGCAATGTGGAGAAATTACTGTTTGTGCATTTACAATTTTCATTGATTTTTACCATTGAAAAACGTCCAGAAATGATTGAAGCTACTGACTGAATGAAAGTAGCTGGCATCTCACTCTCTTTGAATCTTCTTTATCATGCTAAGAGGAGCAGGAAAAAGCAAAAAAATTCAGAATTGCACCTTGCAATGCGGAGAAATTACTGTTTGTGCATTTACAATATTCATTGATTTTTGCCATTGAAAAACGTCCAGAAATGATTGAAGCTACTGACTGAATGAAAGGAGCTGGCATCTCACTCTCTTTGAATCTTCTTTATCATGCTAAGAGGAGCAGGAAAAAGCAAAAAATTTCAGAATTGCACCTTGCAATGCGGAGAAATTACTGTTTGTGCATTTACAATATTCATTGATTTTTGCCATTGAAAAACGTCCAGAAATGATTGAAGCTACTGACTGAATGAAAGGAGCTGGCATCTCACTCTCTTTGAATCTTCTTTATCATGCTAAGAGGAGCAGGAAAAAGCAAAAAATTTCAGAATTGCACCTTGCAATGCGGAGAAATTACAGTTTGTGCATTTACAATATTCATTGATTTTTGCCATTGAAAAACGTCCAGAAATGATTGAAGCTACTGACTGAATGAAAGGAGCTGGCATCTCACTCTCTTTGAATCTTCTTTATCATGCTAAGAGGAGCAGGAAAAAGCAAAAAATTTCAGAATTGCACCTTGCAATGCGGAGAAATTACTGTTTGTGCATTTACAATATTCGTTGATTTTTGCCATTGAAAAACGTCCAGAAATGATTGAAGCTACTGACTGAATGAAAGGAGCTGGCATCTCACTCTCTTTGAATCTTCTTTATCATGCTAAGTGGAGCAGGAAAAAGCAAAAAATTTCAGAATTGCACCTTGCAATACGGAGAAATTACTGTTTGTGCATTTACAATATTCATTGATTTTTGCCATTGAAAAACATCATGTTATTCATATACCAGAAATGTTTGAAGCTACTGACTGAATGAAAGGAGCTGGCATCTCACTCTCTTTGAATCTTCTTTATCATGCTAAGAGGAGCAGGAAAAAGCAAAAAATTTCAGAATTGCACCTTGCAATGCGGAGAAATTACTGTTTGTGCATTTACAATATTCATTGATTTTTGCCATTGAAAAACATCATGTTATTCATATACCAGAAATGTTTGAAGCTACTGACTGAATGAAAGGAGCTGGCATCTCACTCTCTTTGAATCTTCTTTATCATGCTAAGAGGAGCAGGAAAAAGCAAAAAATTTCAGAATTGCACCTTGCAATGTGGAGAAATTACTGTTTGTGCATTTACAATTTTCATTGATTTTTACCATTGAAAAACGTCCAGAAATGATTGAAGCTACTGACTGAATGAAAGTAGCTGGCATCTCACTCTCTTTGAATCTTCTTTATCATGCTAAGAGGAGCAGGAAAAAGCAAAAAAATTCAGAATTGCACCTTGCAATGCGGAGAAATTACTGTTTGTGCATTTACAATATTCATTGATTTTTGCCATTGAAAAACGTCCAGAAATGATTGAAGCTACTGACTGAATGAAAGGAGCTGGCATCTCACTCTCTTTGAATCTTCTTTATCATGCTAAGAGGAGCAGGAAAAAGCAAAAAATTTCAGAATTGCACCTTGCAATGCGGAGAAATTACTGTTTGTGCATTTACAATATTCATTGATTTTTGCCATTGAAAAACATCATGTTATTCATATACCAGAAATGTTTGAAGCTACTGACTGAATGAAAGGAGCTGGCATCTCACTCTCTTTGAATCTTCTTTATCATGCTAAGAGGAGCAGGAAAAAGCAAAAAATTTCAGAATTGCACCTTGCAATGCGGAGAAATTACTGTTTGTGCATTTACAATATTCATTGATTTTTGCCATTGAAAAACATCATGTTATTCATATACCAGAAATGTTTGAAGCTACTGACTGAATGAAAGGAGCTGGCATCTCACTCTCTTTGAATCTTCTTTATCATGCTAAGAGGAGCAGGAAAAAGCAAAAAATTTCAGAATTGCACCTTGCAATGTGGAGAAATTACTGTTTGTGCATTTACAATATTCATTGATTTTTACCATTGAAAAACGTCCAGAAATGATTGAAGCTACTGACTGAATGAAAGTAGCTGGCATCTCACTCTCTTTGAATCTTCTTTATCATGCTAAGAGGAGCAGGAAAAAGCAAAAAAATTCAGAATTGCACCTTGCAATGCGGAGAAATTACTGTTTGTGCATTTACAATATTCATTGATTTTTGCCATTGAAAAACGTCCAGAAATGATTGAAGCTACTGACTGAATGAAAGGAGCTGGCATCTCACTCTCTTTGAATCTTCTTTATCATGCTAAGAGGAGCAGGAAAAAGCAAAAAATTTCAGAATTGCACCTTGCAATGCGGAGAAATTACAGTTTGTGCATTTACAATATTCATTGATTTTTGCCATTGAAAAACATCCAGAAATGATTGAAGCTACTGACTGAATGAAAGGAGCTGGCATCTCACTCTCTTTGAATCTTCTTTATCATGCTAAGAGGAGCAGGAAAAAGCAAAAAATTTCAGAATTGCACCTTGCAATGCGGAGAAATTACTGTTTGTGCATTTACAATATTCATTGATTTTTGCCATTGAAAAACATCATGTTATTCATATACCAGAAATGTTTGAAGCTACTGACTGAATGAAAGGAGCTGGCATCTCAATCTCTTTGAATCTTCTTTATCATGCTAAGAGGAGCAGGAAAAAGCAAAAAATTTCAGAATTGCACCTTGCAATGTGGAGAAATTACTGTTTGTGCATTTACAATATTCATTGATTTTTACCATTGAAAAACGTCCAGAAATGATTGAAGCTACTGACTGAATGAAAGTAGCTGGCATCTCACTCTCTTTGAATCTTCTTTATCATGCTAAGAGGAGCAGGAAAAAGCAAAAAATTTCAGACTTGCACCTTGCAATGCGGAGAAATTACTGTTTGTGCATTTACAATATTCATTGATTTTTGCCATTGAAAAACATCATGTTATTCATATACCAGAAATGTTTGAAGCTACTGACTGAATGAAAGGAGCTGGCATCTCACTCTCTTTGATTCTTCTTTATCATGCTAAGAGGAGCAGGAAAAAGCAAAAAATTTCAGACTTGCACCTTGCAATGCGGAGAAATTACTGTTTGTGCATTTACAATATTCATTGATTTTTGCCATTGAAAAACATCATGTTATTCATATACCAGAAATGTTTGAAGCTACTGACTGAATGAAAGGAGCTGGCATCTCACTCTCTTTGAATCTTCTTTATCATGCTAAGAGGAGCAGGAAAAAGCAAAAAATTTCAGAATTGCACCTTGCAATGCGGAGAAATTACTGTTTGTGCATTTACAATATTCATTGATATTTGCCATTGAAAAACGTCCAGAAATGATTGAAGCTACTGACTGAATGAAAGGAGCTGGCATCTCACTCTCTTTGAATCTTCTTTATCATGCTAAGAGGAGCAGGAAAAAGCAAAAAATTTCAGAATTGCACCTTGCAATGCGGAGAAATTACAGTTTGTGCATTTACAATATTCATTGATTTTTGCCATTGAAAAACGTCCAGAAATGATTGAAGCTACTGACTGAATGAAAGGAGCTGGCATCTCACTCTCTTTGAATCTTCTTTATCATGCTAAGAGGAGCAGGAAAAAGCAAAAAATTTCAGAATTGCACCTTGCAATGCGGAGAAATTACTGTTTGTGCATTTACAATATTCGTTGATTTTTGCCATTGAAAAACGTCCAGAAATGATTGAAGCTACTGACTGAATGAAAGGAGCTGGCATCTCACTCTCTTTGAATCTTCTTTATCATGCTAAGTGGAGCAGGAAAAAGCAAAAAATTTCAGAATTGCACCTTGCAATGCGGAGAAATTACTGTTTGTGCATTTACAATATTCATTGATTTTTGCCATTGAAAAACATCATGTTATTCATATACCAGAAATGTTTGAAGCTACTGACTGAATGAAAGGAGCTGGCATCTCACTCTCTTTGAATCTTCTTTATCATGCTAAGAGGAGCAGGAAAAAGCTAAAAATTTCAGAATTGCACCTTGCAATGCGGAGAAATTACTGTTTGTGCATTTACAATATTCATTGATTTTTGCCATTGAAAAACTTCATGTTATTCATATACCAGAAATGTTTGAAGCTACTGACTGAATGAAAGGAGCTGGCATCTCACTCTCTTTGAATCTTCTTTATCATGCTAAGAGGAGCAGGAAAAAGCAAAAAATTTCAGAATTGCACCTTGCAATGTGGAGAAATTACTGTTTGTGCATTTACAATATTCATTGATTTTTACCATTGAAAAACGTCCAGAAATGATTGAAGCTACTGACTGAATGAAAGGAGCTGGCATCTCACTCTCTTTGAATCTTCTTTATCATGCTAAGAGGAGCAGGAAAAAGCAAAAAATTTCAGAATTGCACCTTGCAATGCGGAGAAATTACTGTTTGTGCATTTACAATATTCATAGATTTTTGCCATTGAAAAACATCATGTTATTCATATACCAGAAATGTTTGAAGCTACTGACTGAATGAAAGGAGCTGGCATCTCACTCTCTTTGAATCTTCTTTATCATGCTAAGAGGAGCAGGAAAAAGCAAAAAATTTCAGAATTGCACCTTGCAATGCGGAGAAATTACTGTTTGTGCATTTACAATATTCGTTGATTTTTGCCATTGAAAAACGTCCAGAAATGATTGAAGCTACTGACTGAATGAAAGGAGCTGGCATCTCACTCTCTTTGAATCTTCTTTATCATGCTAAGTGGAGCAGGAAAAAGCAAAAAATTTCAGAATTGCACCTTGCAATGCGGAGAAATTACTGTTTGTGCATTTACAATATTCATTGATTTTTGCCATTGAAAAACATCATGTTATTCATATACCAGAAATGTTTGAAGCTACTGACTGAATGAAAGGAGCTGGCATCTCAATCTCTTTGAATCTTCTTTATCATGCTAAGAGGAGCAGGAAAAAGCAAAAAATTTCAGAATTGCACCTTGCAATGTGGAGAAATTACTGTTTGTGCATTTACAATATTCATTGATTTTTACCATTGAAAAACGTCCAGAAATGATTGAAGCTACTGACTGAATGAAAGTAGCTGGCATCTCACTCTCTTTGAATCTTCTTTATCATGCTAAGAGGAGCAGGAAAAAGCAAAAAATTTCAGACTTGCACCTTGCAATGCGGAGAAATTACTGTTTGTGCATTTACAATATTCATTGATTTTTGCCATTGAAAAACATCATGTTATTCATATACCAGAAATGTTTGAAGCTACTGACTGAATGAAAGGAGCTGGCATCTCACTCTCTTTGATTCTTCTTTATCATGCTAAGAGGAGCAGGAAAAAGCAAAAAATTTCAGACTTGCACCTTGCAATGCGGAGAAATTACTGTTTGTGCATTTACAATATTCATTGATTTTTGCCATTGAAAAACATCATGTTATTCATATACCAGAAATGTTTGAAGCTACTGACTGAATGAAAGGAGCTGGCATCTCACTCTCTTTGAATCTTCTTTATCATGCTAAGAGGAGCAGGAAAAAGCAAAAAATTTCAGAATTGCACCTTGCAATGCGGAGAAATTACTGTTTGTGCATTTACAATATTCATTGATATTTGCCATTGAAAAACGTCCAGAAATGATTGAAGCTACTGACTGAATGAAAGGAGCTGGCATCTCACTCTCTTTGAATCTTCTTTATCATGCTAAGAGGAGCAGGAAAAAGCAAAAAATTTCAGAATTGCACCTTGCAATGCGGAGAAATTACAGTTTGTGCATTTACAATATTCATTGATTTTTGCCATTGAAAAACGTCCAGAAATGATTGAAGCTACTGACTGAATGAAAGGAGCTGGCATCTCACTCTCTTTGAATCTTCTTTATCATGCTAAGAGGAGCAGGAAAAAGCAAAAAATTTCAGAATTGCACCTTGCAATGCGGAGAAATTACTGTTTGTGCATTTACAATATTCGTTGATTTTTGCCATTGAAAAACGTCCAGAAATGATTGAAGCTACTGACTGAATGAAAGGAGCTGGCATCTCACTCTCTTTGAATCTTCTTTATCATGCTAAGTGGAGCAGGAAAAAGCAAAAAATTTCAGAATTGCACCTTGCAATGCGGAGAAATTACTGTTTGTGCATTTACAATATTCATTGATTTTTGCCATTGAAAAACATCATGTTATTCATATACCAGAAATGTTTGAAGCTACTGACTGAATGAAAGGAGCTGGCATCTCACTCTCTTTGAATCTTCTTTATCATGCTAAGAGGAGCAGGAAAAAGCTAAAAATTTCAGAATTGCACCTTGCAATGCGGAGAAATTACTGTTTGTGCATTTACAATATTCATTGATTTTTGCCATTGAAAAACTTCATGTTATTCATATACCAGAAATGTTTGAAGCTACTGACTGAATGAAAGGAGCTGGCATCTCACTCTCTTTGAATCTTCTTTATCATGCTAAGAGGAGCAGGAAAAAGCAAAAAATTTCAGAATTGCACCTTGCAATGTGGAGAAATTACTGTTTGTGCATTTACAATATTCATTGATTTTTACCATTGAAAAACGTCCAGAAATGATTGAAGCTACTGACTGAATGAAAGGAGCTGGCATCTCACTCTCTTTGAATCTTCTTTATCATGCTAAGAGGAGCAGGAAAAAGCAAAAAATTTCAGAATTGCACCTTGCAATGCGGAGAAATTACTGTTTGTGCATTTACAATATTCATAGATTTTTGCCATTGAAAAACATCATGTTATTCATATACCAGAAATGTTTGAAGCTACTGACTGAATGAAAGGAGCTGGCATCTCACTCTCTTTGAATCTTCTTTATCATGCTAAGAGGAGCAGGAAAAAGCAAAAAATTTCAGAATTGCACCTTGCAATGCGGAGAAATTACTGTTTGTGCATTTACAATATTCGTTGATTTTTGCCATTGAAAAACGTCCAGAAATGATTGAAGCTACTGACTGAATGAAAGGAGCTGGCATCTCACTCTCTTTGAATCTTCTTTATCATGCTAAGTGGAGCAGGAAAAAGCAAAAAATTTCAGAATTGCACCTTGCAATGCGGAGAAATTACTGTTTGTGCATTTACAATATTCATTGATTTTTGCCATTGAAAAACATCATGTTATTCATATACCAGAAATGTTTGAAGCTACTGACTGAATGAAAGGAGCTGGCATCTCACTCTCTTTGAATCTTCTTTATCATGCTAAGAGGAGCAGGAAAAAGCAAAAAATTTCAGAATTGCACCTTGCAATGCGGAGAAATTACTGTTTGTGCATTTACAATATTCATTGATTTTTGCCATTGAAAAACTTCATGTTATTCATATACCAGAAATGTTTGAAGCTACTGACTGAATGAAAGGAGCTGGCATCTCACTCTCTTTGAATCTTCTTTATCATGCTAAGAGGAGCAGGAAAAAGCAAAAAATTTCAGAATTGCACCTTGCAATGTGGAGAAATTACTGTTTGTGCATTTACAATATTCATTGATTTTTACCATTGAAAAACGTCCAGAAATGATTGAAGCTACTGACTGAATGAAAGGAGCTGGCATCTCACTCTCTTTGAATCTTCTTTATCATGCTAAGAGGAGCAGGAAAAAGCAAAAAATTTCAGAATTGCACCTTGCAATGCGGAGAAATTACTGTTTGTGCATTTACAATATTCATTGATTTTTGCCATTGAAAAACATCATGTTATTCATATACCAGAAATGTTTGAAGCTACTGACTGAATGAAAGGAGCTGGCATCTCACTCTCTTTGAATCTTCTTTATCATGCTAAGAGGAGCAGGAAAAAGCAAAAAATTTCAGAATTGCACCTTGCAATGCGGAGAAATTACTGTTTGTGCATTTACAATATTCATTGATTTTTGCCATTGAAAAACATCATGTTATTCATATACCAGAAATGTTTGAAGCTACTGACTGAATGAAAGGAGCTGGCATCTCACTCTCTTTGAATCTTCTTTATCATGCTAAGAGGAGCAGGAAAAAGCAAAAAATTTCAGAATTGCACCTTGCAATGTGGAGAAATTACTGTTTGTGCATTTACAATATTCATTGATTTTTACCATTGAAAAACGTCCAGAAATGATTGAAGCTACTGACTGAATGAAAGTAGCTGGCATCTCACTCTCTTTGAATCTTCTTTATCATGCTAAGAGGAGCAGGAAAAAGCAAAAAATTTCAGACTTGCACCTTGCAATGCGGAGAAATTACTGTTTGTGCATTTACAATATTCATTGATTTTTGCCATTGAAAAACATCATGTTATTCATATACCAGAAATGTTTGAAGCTACTGACTGAATGAAAGGAGCTGGCATCTCACTCTCTTTGAATCTTCTTTATCATGCTAAGAGGAGCAGGAAAAAGCAAAAAATTTCAGAATTGCACCTTGCAATGCGGAGAAATTACTGTTTGTGCATTTACAATATTCATTGATTTTTGCCATTGAAAAACGTCCAGAAATGATTGAAGCTACTGACTGAATGAAAGGAGCTGGCATCTCACTCTCTTTGAATCTTCTTTATCATGCTAAGAGGAGCAGGAAAAAGCAAAAAATTTCAGAATTGCACCTTGCAATGCGGAGAAATTACTGTTTGTGCATTTACAATATTCATTGATTTTTGCCATTGAAAAACATGTTATTCATATACCAGAAATGTTTGAAGCTACTGACTGAATGAAAGGAGCTGGCACCTCACTCTCTTTGAATCTTCTTTATCATGCTAAGAGGAGCAGGAAAAAGCAAAAAATTTCAGAATTGCACCTTGCAATGTGGAGAAATTACTGTTTGTGCATTTACAATATTCATTGATTTTTACCATTGAAAAACGTCCAGAAATGATTGAAGCTACTGACTGAATGAAAGGAGCTGGCATCTCACTCTCTTTGAATCTTCTTTATCATGCTAAGAGGAGCAGGAAAAAGCAAAAAATTTCAGAATTGCACCTTGCAATGCGGAGAAATTACTGTTTGTGCATTTACAATATTCATTGATTTTTGCCATTGAAAAACATCATGTTATTCATATACCAGAAATGTTTGAAGCTACTGACTGAATGAAAGGAGCTGGCATCTCACTCTCTTTGAATCTTCTTTATCATGCTAAGAGGAGCAGGAAAAAGCAAAAAATTTCAGAATTGCACCTTGCAATGTGGAGAAATTACTGTTTGTGCATTTACAATATTCATTGATTTTTACCATTGAAAAACGTCCAGAAATGATTGAAGCTACTGACTGAATGAAAGTAGCTGGCATCTCACTCTCTTTGAATCTTCTTTATCATGCTAAGAGGAGCAGGAAAAAGCAAAAAATTTCAGACTTGCACCTTGCAATGCGGAGAAATTACTGTTTGTGCATTTACAATATTCATTGATTTTTGCCATTGAAAAACATCATGTTATTCATATACCAGAAATGTTTGAAGCTACTGACTGAATGAAAGGAGCTGGCATCTCACTCTCTTTGAATCTTCTTTATCATGCTAAGAGGAGCAGGAAAAAGCAAAAAATTTCAGAATTGCACCTTGCAATGCGGAGAAATTACTGTTTGTGCATTTACAATATTCATTGATTTTTGCCATTGAAAAACATGTTATTCATATACCAGAAATGTTTGAAGCTACTGACTGAATGAAAGGAGCTGGCACCTCACTCTCTTTGAATCTTCTTTATCATGCTAAGAGGAGCAGGAAAAAGCAAAAAATTTCAGAATTGCACCTTGCAATGCGGAGAAATTACTGTTTGTGCATTTACAATATTCATTGATTTTTGCCATTGAAAAACGTCCAGAAATGATTGAAGGTACTGACTGAATGAAAGGAGCTGGCATCTCACTCTCTTTGAATCTTCTTTATCATGCTAAGAGGAGCAGGAAAAAGCAAAAAATTTCAGACTTGCACCTTGCAATGCGGAGAAATTACTGTTTGTGCATTTACAATATTCATTGATTTTTGCCATTGAAAAACGTCCAGAAATGATTGAAGCTACTGACTGAATGAAAGGAGCTGGCATCTCACTCTCTTTGAATCTTCTTTATCATGCTAAGAGGAGCAGGAAAAAGCAAAAAATTTCAGAATTGCACCTTGCAATGCGGAGAAATTACAGTTTGTGCATTTACAATATCATTGATTTTTGCCATTGAAAAACATCCAGAAATGATTGAAGCTACTGACTGAATGAAAGGAGCTGGCATCTCACTCTCTTTGAATCTTCTTTATCATGCTAAGAGGAGCAGGAAAAAGCAAAAAATTTCAGAATTGCACCTTGCAATGCGGAGAAATTACTGTTTGTGCATTTACAATATTCATTGATTTTTGCCATTGAAAAACATCATGTTATTCATATACCAGAAATGTTTGAAGCTACTGACTGAATGAAAGGAGCTGGCATCTCAATCTCTTTGAATCTTCTTTATCATGCTAAGAGGAGCAGGAAAAAGCAAAAAATTTCAGAATTGCACCTTGCAATGTGGAGAAATTACTGTTTGTGCATTTACAATATTCATTGATTTTTACCATTGAAAAACGTCCAGAAATGATTGAAGCTACTGACTGAATGAAAGTAGCTGGCATCTCACTCTCTTTGAATCTTCTTTATCATGCTAAGAGGAGCAGGAAAAAGCAAAAAATTTCAGACTTGCACCTTGCAATGCGGAGAAATTACTGTTTGTGCATTTACAATATTCATTGATTTTTGCCATTGAAAAACATCATGTTATTCATATACCAGAAATGTTTGAAGCTACTGACTGAATGAAAGGAGCTGGCATCTCACTCTCTTTGAATCTTCTTTATCATGCTAAGAGGAGCAGGAAAAAGCAAAAAATTTCAGACTTGCACCTTGCAATGCGGAGAAATTACTGTTTGTGCATTTACAATATTCATTGATTTTTGCCATTGAAAAACATCATGTTATTCATATACCAGAAATGTTTGAAGCTACTGACTGAATGAAAGGAGCTGGCATCTCACTCTCTTTGAATCTTCTTTATCATGCTAAGAGGAGCAGGAAAAAGCAAAAAATTTCAGAATTGCACCTTGCAATGCGGAGAAATTACTGTTTGTGCATTTACAATATTCATTGATTTTTGCCATTGAAAAACATCCAGAAATGATTGAAGGTACTGACTGAATGAAAGGAGCTGGCATCTCACTCTCTTTGAATCTTCTTTATCATGCTAAGAGGAGCAGGAAAAAGCAAAAAATTTCAGAATTGCACCTTGCAATGCGGAGAAATTACTGTTTGTGCATTTACAATATTCATTGATTTTTGCCATTGAAAAACGTCCAGAAATGATTGAAGCTACTGACTGAATGAAAGGAGCTGGCATCTCACTCTCTTTGAATCTTCTTTATCATGCTAAGAGGAGCAGGAAAAAGCAAAAAATTTCAGAATTGCACCTTGCAATGCGGAGAAATTACAGTTTGTGCATTTACAATATTCATTGATTTTTGCCATTGAAAAACGTCCAGAAATGATTGAAGCTACTGACTGAATGAAAGGAGCTGGCATCTCACTCTCTTTGAATCTTCTTTATCATGCTAAGAGGAGCAGGAAAAAGCAAAAAATTTCAGAATTGCACCTTGCAATGCGGAGAAATTACTGTTTGTGCATTTACAATATTCGTTGATTTTTGCCATTGAAAAACGTCCAGAAATGATTGAAGCTACTGACTGAATGAAAGGAGCTGGCATCTCACTCTCTTTGAATCTTCTTTATCATGCTAAGTGGAGCAGGAAAAAGCAAAAAATTTCAGAATTGCACCTTGCAATGCGGAGAAATTACTGTTTGTGCATTTACAATATTCATTGATTTTTGCCATTGAAAAACATCATGTTATTCATATACCAGAAATGTTTGAAGCTACTGACTGAATGAAAGGAGCTGGCATCTCACTCTCTTTGAATCTTCTTTATCATGCTAAGAGGAGCAGGAAAAAGCAAAAAATTTCAGAATTGCACCTTGCAATGCAGAGAAATTACTGTTTGTGCATTTACAATATTCATTGATTTTTGCCATTGAAAAACATCATGTTATTCATATACCAGAAATGTTTGAAGCTACTGACTGAATGAAAGGAGCTGGCATCTCACTCTCTTTGAATCTTCTTTATCATGCTAAGAGGAGCAGGAAAAAGCAAAAAATTTCAGAATTGCACCTTGCAATGTGGAGAAATTACTGTTTGTGCATTTACAATATTCATTGATTTTTACCATTGAAAAACGTCCAGAAATGATTGAAGCTACTGACTGAATGAAAGGAGCTGGCATCTCACTCTCTTTGAATCTTCTTTATCATGCTAAGAGGAGCAGGAAAAAGCAAAAAATTTCAGAATTGCACCTTGCAATGCGGAGAAATTACTGTTTGTGCATTTACAATATTCATTGATTTTTGCCATTGAAAAACATCATGTTATTCATATACCAGAAATGTTTGAAGCTACTGACTGAATGAAAGGAGCTGGCATCTCACTCTCTTTGAATCTTCTTTATCATGCTAAGAGGAGCAGGAAAAAGCAAAAAATTTCAGAATTGCACCTTGCAATGCGGAGAAATTACTGTTTGTGCATTTACAATATTCATTGATTTTTGCCATTGAAAAACATCATGTTATTCATATACCAGAAATGTTTGAAGCTACTGACTGAATGAAAGGAGCTGGCATCTCACTCTCTTTGAATCTTCTTTATCATGCTAAGAGGAGCAGGAAAAAGCAAAAAATTTCAGAATTGCACCTTGCAATGTGGAGAAATTACTGTTTGTGCATTTACAATTTTCATTGATTTTTACCATTGAAAAACGTCCAGAAATGATTGAAGCTACTGACTGAATGAAAGTAGCTGGCATCTCACTCTCTTTGAATCTTCTTTATCATGCTAAGAGGAGCAGGAAAAAGCAAAAAAATTCAGAATTGCACCTTGCAATGCGGAGAAATTACTGTTTGTGCATTTACAATATTCATTGATTTTTGCCATTGAAAAACGTCCAGAAATGATTGAAGCTACTGACTGAATGAAAGGAGCTGGCATCTCACTCTCTTTGAATCTTCTTTATCATGCTAAGAGGAGCAGGAAAAAGCAAAAAATTTCAGAATTGCACCTTGCAATGCGGAGAAATTACTGTTTGTGCATTTACAATATTCATTGATTTTTGCCATTGAAAAACGTCCAGAAATGATTGAAGCTACTGACTGAATGAAAGGAGCTGGCATCTCACTCTCTTTGAATCTTCTTTATCATGCTAAGAGGAGCAGGAAAAAGCAAAAAATTTCAGAATTGCACCTTGCAATGCGGAGAAATTACAGTTTGTGCATTTACAATATTCATTGATTTTTGCCATTGAAAAACGTCCAGAAATGATTGAAGCTACTGACTGAATGAAAGGAGCTGGCATCTCACTCTCTTTGAATCTTCTTTATCATGCTAAGAGGAGCAGGAAAAAGCAAAAAATTTCAGAATTGCACCTTGCAATGCGGAGAAATTACTGTTTGTGCATTTACAATATTCGTTGATTTTTGCCATTGAAAAACGTCCAGAAATGATTGAAGCTACTGACTGAATGAAAGGAGCTGGCATCTCACTCTCTTTGAATCTTCTTTATCATGCTAAGTGGAGCAGGAAAAAGCAAAAAATTTCAGAATTGCACCTTGCAATACGGAGAAATTACTGTTTGTGCATTTACAATATTCATTGATTTTTGCCATTGAAAAACATCATGTTATTCATATACCAGAAATGTTTGAAGCTACTGACTGAATGAAAGGAGCTGGCATCTCACTCTCTTTGAATCTTCTTTATCATGCTAAGAGGAGCAGGAAAAAGCAAAAAATTTCAGAATTGCACCTTGCAATGCGGAGAAATTACTGTTTGTGCATTTACAATATTCATTGATTTTTGCCATTGAAAAACATCATGTTATTCATATACCAGAAATGTTTGAAGCTACTGACTGAATGAAAGGAGCTGGCATCTCACTCTCTTTGAATCTTCTTTATCATGCTAAGAGGAGCAGGAAAAAGCAAAAAATTTCAGAATTGCACCTTGCAATGTGGAGAAATTACTGTTTGTGCATTTACAATATTCATTGATTTTTACCATTGAAAAACGTCCAGAAATGATTGAAGCTACTGACTGAATGAAAGGAGCTGGCATCTCACTCTCTTTGAATCTTCTTTATCATGCTAAGAGGAGCAGGAAAAAGCAAAAAATTTCAGAATTGCACCTTGCAATGCGGAGAAATTACTGTTTGTGCATTTACAATATTCATTGATTTTTGCCATTGAAAAACATCATGTTATTCATATACCAGAAATGTTTGAAGCTACTGACTGAATGAAAGGAGCTGGCATCTCACTCTCTTTGAATCTTCTTTATCATGCTAAGAGGAGCAGGAAAAAGCAAAAAATTTCAGAATTGCACCTTGCAATGCGGAGAAATTACTGTTTGTGCATTTACAATATTCATTGATTTTTGCCATTGAAAAACATCATGTTATTCATATACCAGAAATGTTTGAAGCTACTGACTGAATGAAAGGAGCTGGCATCTCACTCTCTTTGAATCTTCTTTATCATGCTAAGAGGAGCAGGAAAAAGCAAAAAATTTCAGAATTGCACCTTGCAATGTGGAGAAATTACTGTTTGTGCATTTACAATTTTCATTGATTTTTACCATTGAAAAACGTCCAGAAATGATTGAAGCTACTGACTGAATGAAAGTAGCTGGCATCTCACTCTCTTTGAATCTTCTTTATCATGCTAAGAGGAGCAGGAAAAAGCAAAAAAATTCAGAATTGCACCTTGCAATGCGGAGAAATTACTGTTTGTGCATTTACAATATTCATTGATTTTTGCCATTGAAAAACGTCCAGAAATGATTGAAGCTACTGACTGAATGAAAGGAGCTGGCATCTCACTCTCTTTGAATCTTCTTTATCATGCTAAGAGGAGCAGGAAAAAGCAAAAAATTTCAGAATTGCACCTTGCAATGCGGAGAAATTACTGTTTGTGCATTTACAATATTCATTGATTTTTGCCATTGAAAAACGTCCAGAAATGATTGAAGCTACTGACTGAATGAAAGGAGCTGGCATCTCACTCTCTTTGAATCTTCTTTACCATGCTAAGAGGAGCAGGAAAAAGCAAAAAATTTCAGAATTGCACCTTGCAATGCGGAGAAATTACAGTTTGTGCATTTACAATATTCATTGATTTTTGCCATTGAAAAACGTCCAGAAATGATTGAAGCTACTGACTGAATGAAAGGAGCTGGCATCTCACTCTCTTTGAATCTTCTTTATCATGCTAAGAGGAGCAGGAAAAAGCAAAAAATTTCAGAATTGCACCTTGCAATGCGGAGAAATTACTGTTTGTGCATTTACAATATTCGTTGATTTTTGCCATTGAAAAACGTCCAGAAATGATTGAAGCTACTGACTGAATGAAAGGAGCTGGCATCTCACTCTCTTTGAATCTTCTTTATCATGCTAAGTGGAGCAGGAAAAAGCAAAAAATTTCAGAATTGCACCTTGCAATACGGAGAAATTACTGTTTGTGCATTTACAATATTCATTGATTTTTGCCATTGAAAAACATCATGTTATTCATATACCAGAAATGTTTGAAGCTACTGACTGAATGAAAGGAGCTGGCATCTCACTCTCTTTGAATCTTCTTTATCATGCTAAGAGGAGCAGGAAAAAGCAAAAAATTTCAGAATTGCACCTTGCAATGCGGAGAAATTACTGTTTGTGCATTTACAATATTCATTGATTTTTGCCATTGAAAAACATCATGTTATTCATATACCAGAAATGTTTGAAGCTACTGACTGAATGAAAGGAGCTGGCATCTCACTCTCTTTGAATCTTCTTTATCATGCTAAGAGGAGCAGGAAAAAGCAAAAAATTTCAGAATTGCACCTTGCAATGTGGAGAAATTACTGTTTGTGCATTTACAATTTTCATTGATTTTTACCATTGAAAAACGTCCAGAAATGATTGAAGCTACTGACTGAATGAAAGTAGCTGGCATCTCACTCTCTTTGAATCTTCTTTATCATGCTAAGAGGAGCAGGAAAAAGCAAAAAAATTCAGAATTGCACCTTGCAATGCGGAGAAATTACTGTTTGTGCATTTACAATATTCATTGATTTTTGCCATTGAAAAACGTCCAGAAATGATTGAAGCTACTGACTGAATGAAAGGAGCTGGCATCTCACTCTCTTTGAATCTTCTTTATCATGCTAAGAGGAGCAGGAAAAAGCAAAAAATTTCAGAATTGCACCTTGCAATGCGGAGAAATTACTGTTTGTGCATTTACAATATTCATTGATTTTTGCCATTGAAAAACATCATGTTATTCATATACCAGAAATGTTTGAAGCTACTGACTGAATGAAAGGAGCTGGCATCTCACTCTCTTTGAATCTTCTTTATCATGCTAAGAGGAGCAGGAAAAAGCAAAAAATTTCAGAATTGCACCTTGCAATGCGGAGAAATTACTGTTTGTGCATTTACAATATTCATTGATTTTTGCCATTGAAAAACATCATGTTATTCATATTCCAGAAATGTTTGAAGCTACTGACTGAATGAAAGGAGCTGGCATCTCACTCTCTTTGAATCTTCTTTATCATGCTAAGAGGAGCAGGAAAAAGCAAAAAATTTCAGAATTGCACCTTGCAATGTGGAGAAATTACTGTTTGTGCATTTACAATATTCATTGATTTTTACCATTGAAAAACTTCCAGAAATGATTGAAGCTACTGACTGAATGAAAGTAGCTGGCATCTCACTCTCTTTGAATCTTCTTTATCATGCTAAGAGGAGCAGGAAAAAGCAAAAAAATTCAGAATTGCACCTTGCAATGCGGAGAAATTACTGTTTGTGCATTTACAATATTCATTGATTTTTGCCATTGAAAAACGTCCAGAAATGATTGAAGCTACTGACTGAATGAAAGGAGCTGGCATCTCACTCTCTTTGAATCTTCTTTATCATGCTAAGAGGAGCAGGAAAAAGCAAAAAATTTCAGAATTGCACCTTGCAATGCGGAGAAATTACAGTTTGTACATTTACAATATTCATTGATTTTTGCCATTGAAAAACATCCAGAAATGATTGAAGCTACTGACTGAATGAAAGGAGCTGGCATCTCACTCTCTTTGAATCTTCTTTATCATGCTAAGAGGAGCAGGAAAAAGCAAAAAATTTCAGAATTGCACCTTGCAATGCGGAGAAATTACTGTTTGTGCATTTACAATATTCATTGATTTTTGCCATTGAAAAACATCATGTTATTCATATACCAGAAATGTTTGAAGCTACTGACTGAATGAAAGGAGCTGGCATCTCAATCTCTTTGAATCTTCTTTATCATGCTAAGAGGAGCAGGAAAAAGCAAAAAATTTCAGAATTGCACCTTGCAATGTGGAGAAATTACTGTTTGTGCATTTACAATATTCATTGATTTTTACCATTGAAAAACGTCCAGAAATGATTGAAGCTACTGACTGAATGAAAGGAGCTGGCATCTCACTCTCTTTGAATCTTCTTTATCATGCTAAGAGGAGCAGGAAAAAGCAAAAAATTTCAGAATTGCACCTTGCAATGCGGAGAAATTACTGTTTGTGCATTTACAATATTCATTGATTTTTGCCATTGAAAAACATCATGTTATTCATATACCAGAAATGTTTGAAGCTACTGACTGAATGAAAGGAGCTGGCATCTCACTCTCTTTGAATCTTCTTTATCATGCTAAGAGGAGCAGGAAAAAGCAAAAAATTTCAGAATTGCACCTTGCAATGCGGAGAAATTACTGTTTGTGCATTTACAATATTCGTTGATTTTTGCCATTGAAAAACGTCCAGAAATGATTGAAGCTACTGACTGAATGAAAGGAGCTGGCATCTCACTCTCTTTGAATCTTCTTTATCATGCTAAGTGGAGCAGGAAAAAGCAAAAAATTTCAGAATTGCACCTTGCAATGCGGAGAAATTACTGTTTGTGCATTTACAATATTCATTGATTTTTGCCATTGAAAAACATCATGTTATTCATATACCAGAAATGTTTGAAGCTACTGACTGAATGAAAGGAGCTGGCATCTCACTCTCTTTGAATCTTCTTTATCATGCTAAGAGGAGCAGGAAAAAGCAAAAAATTTCAGAATTGCACCTTGCAATGCGGAGAAATTACTGTTTGTGCATTTACAATATTCATTGATTTTTGCCATTGAAAAACTTCATGTTATTCATATACCAGAAATCTTTGAAGCTACTGACTGAATGAAAGGAGCTGGCATCTCACTCTCTTTGAATCTTCTTTATCATGCTAAGAGGAGCAGGAAAAAGCAAAAAATTTCAGAATTGCACCTTGCAATGTGGAGAAATTACTGTTTGTGCATTTACAATATTCATTGATTTTTACCATTGAAAAACGTCCAGAAATGATTGAAGCTACTGACTGAATGAAAGGAGCTGGCATCTCACTCTCTTTGAATCTTCTTTATCATGCTAAGAGGAGCAGGAAAAAGCAAAAAATTTCAGAATTGCACCTTGCAATGCGGAGAAATTACTGTTTGTGCATTTACAATATTCATTGATTTTTGCCATTGAAAAACATCATGTTATTCATATACCAGAAATGTTTGAAGCTACTGACTGAATGAAAGGAGCTGGCATCTCACTCTCTTTGAATCTTCTTTATCATGCTAAGAGGAGCAGGAAAAAGCAAAAAATTTCAGAATTGCACCTTGCAATGCGGAGAAATTACTGTTTGTGCATTTACAATATTCATTGATTTTTGCCATTGAAAAACATCATGTTATTCATATACCAGAAATGTTTGAAGCTACTGACTGAATGAAAGGAGCTGGCATCTCACTCTCTTTGAATCTTCTTTATCATGCTAAGAGGAGCAGGAAAAAGCAAAAAATTTCAGAATTGCACCTTGCAATGTGGAGAAATTACTGTTTGTGCATTTACAATATTCATTGATTTTTACCATTGAAAAACGTCCAGAAATGATTGAAGCTACTGACTGAATGAAAGTAGCTGGCATCTCACTCTCTTTGAATCTTCTTTATCATGCTAAGAGGAGCAGGAAAAAGCAAAAAATTTCAGACTTGCACCTTGCAATGCGGAGAAATTACTGTTTGTGCATTTACAATATTCATTGATTTTTGCCATTGAAAAACATCATGTTATTCATATACCAGAAATGTTTGAAGCTACTGACTGAATGAAAGGAGCTGGCATCTCACTCTCTTTGAATCTTCTTTATCATGCTAAGAGGAGCAGGAAAAAGCAAAAAATTTCAGAATTGCACCTTGCAATGCGGAGAAATTACTGTTTGTGCATTTACAATATTCATTGATTTTTGCCATTGAAAAACGTCCAGAAATGATTGAAGCTACTGACTGAATGAAAGGAGCTGGCATCTCACTCTCTTTGAATCTTCTTTATCATGCTAAGAGGAGCAGGAAAAAGCAAAAAATTTCAGAATTGCACCTTGCAATGCGGAGAAATTACTGTTTGTGCATTTACAATATTCATTGATTTTTGCCATTGAAAAACATGTTATTCATATACCAGAAATGTTTGAAGCTACTGACTGAATGAAAGGAGCTGGCACCTCACTCTCTTTGAATCTTCTTTATCATGCTAAGAGGAGCAGGAAAAAGCAAAAAATTTCAGAATTGCACCTTGCAATGTGGAGAAATTACTGTTTGTGCATTTACAATATTCATTGATTTTTACCATTGAAAAACGTCCAGAAATGATTGAAGCTACTGACTGAATGAAAGGAGCTGGCATCTCACTCTCTTTGAATCTTCTTTATCATGCTAAGAGGAGCAGGAAAAAGCAAAAAATTTCAGAATTGCACCTTGCAATGCGGAGAAATTACTGTTTGTGCATTTACAATATTCATTGATTTTTTGCCATTGAAAAACATCATGTTATTCATATACCAGAAATGTTTGAAGCTACTGACTGAATGAAAGGAGCTGGCATCTCACTCTCTTTGAATCTTCTTTATCATGCTAAGAGGAGCAGGAAAAAGCAAAAAATTTCAGAATTGCACCTTGCAATGTGGAGAAATTCCTGTTTGTGCATTTACAATATTCATTGATTTTTACCATTGAAAAACGTCCAGAAATGATTGAAGCTACTGACTGAATGAAAGTAGCTGGCATCTCACTCTCTTTGAATCTTCTTTATCATGCTAAGAGGAGCAGGAAAAAGCAAAAAATTTCAGACTTGCACCTTGCAATGCGGAGAAATTACTGTTTGTGCATTTACAATATTCATTGATTTTTGCCATTGAAAAACATCATGTTATTCATATACCAGAAATGTTTGAAGCTACTGACTGAATGAAAGGAGCTGGCATCTCACTCTCTTTGAATCTTCTTTATCATGCTAAGAGGAGCAGGAAAAAGCAAAAAATTTCAGAATTGCACCTTGCAATGCGGAGAAATTACTGTTTGTGCATTTACAATATTCATTGATTTTTGCCATTGAAAAACGTCCAGAAATGATTGAAGCTACTGACTGAATGAAAGGAGCTGGCATCTCACTCTCTTTGAATCTTCTTTATCATGCTAAGAGGAGCAGGAAAAAGCAAAAAATTTCAGAATTGCACCTTGCAATGCGGAGAAATTACTGTTTGTGCATTTACAATATTCATTGATTTTTGCCATTGAAAAACATGTTATTCATATACCAGAAATGTTTGAAGCTACTGACTGAATGAAAGGAGCTGGCACCTCACTCTCTTTGAATCTTCTTTATCATGCTAAGAGGAGCAGGAAAAAGCAAAAAATTTCAGAATTGCACCTTGCAATGTGGAGAAATTACTGTTTGTGCATTTACAATATTCATTGATTTTTACCATTGAAAAACGTCCAGAAATGATTGAAGCTACTGACTGAATGAAAGGAGCTGGCATCTCACTCTCTTTGAATCTTCTTTATCATGCTAAGAGGAGCAGGAAAAAGCAAAAAATTTCAGAATTGCACCTTGCAATGCGGAGAAATTACTGTTTGTGCATTTACAATATTCATTGATTTTTGCCATTGAAAAACATCATGTTATTCATATACCAGAAATGTTTGAAGCTACTGACTGAATGAAAGGAGCTGGCATCTCACTCTCTTTGAATCTTCTTTATCATGCTAAGAGGAGCAGGAAAAAGCAAAAAATTTCAGAATTGCACCTTGCAATGCGGAGAAATTACTGTTTGTGCATTTACAATATTCATTGATTTTTGCCATTGAAAAACATCATGTTATTCATATACCAGAAATGTTTGAAGCTACTGACTGAATGAAAGGAGCTGGCATCTCACTCTCTTTGAATCTTCTTTATCATGCTAAGAGGAGCAGGAAACAGCAAAAAATTTCAGAATTGCACCTTGCAATGTGGAGAAATTACTGTTTGTGCATTTACAATATTCATTGATTTTTACCATTGAAAAACGTCCAGAAATGATTGAAGCTACTGACTGAATGAAAGTAGCTGGCATCTCACTCTCTTTGAATCTTCTTTATCATGCTAAGAGGAGCAGGAAAAAGCAAAAAATTTCAGACTTGCACCTTGCAATGCGGAGAAATTACTGTTTGTGCATTTACAATATTCATTGATTTTTGCCATTGAAAAACATCATGTTATTCATATACCAGAAATGTTTGAAGCTACTGACTGAATGAAAGGAGCTGGCATCTCACTCTCTTTGAATCTTCTTTATCATGCTAAGAGGAGCAGGAAAAAGCAAAAAATTTCAGAATTGCACCTTGCAATGCGGAGAAATTACTGTTTGTGCATTTACAATATTCATTGATTTTTGCCATTGAAAAACGTCCAGAAATGATTGAAGCTACTGACTGAATGAAAGGAGCTGGCATCTCACTCTCTTTGAATCTTCTTTATCATGCTAAGAGGAGCAGGAAAAAGCAAAAAATTTCAGAATTGCACCTTGCAATGCGGAGAAATTACTGTTTGTGCATTTACAATATTCATTGATTTTTGCCATTGAAAAACATGTTATTCATATACCAGAAATGTTTGAAGCTACTGACTGAATGAAAGGAGCTGGCACCTCACTCTCTTTGAATCTTCTTTATCATGCTAAGAGGAGCAGGAAAAAGCAAAAAATTTCAGAATTGCACCTTGCAATGTGGAGAAATTACTGTTTGTGCATTTACAATATTCATTGATTTTTACCATTGAAAAACGTCCAGAAATGATTGAAGCTACTGACTGAATGAAAGGAGCTGGCATCTCACTCTCTTTGAATCTTCTTTATCATGCTAAGAGGAGCAGGAAAAAGCAAAAAATTTCAGAATTGCACCTTGCAATGCGGAGAAATTACTGTTTGTGCATTTACAATATTCATTGATTTTTGCCATTGAAAAACATCATGTTATTCATATACCAGAAATGTTTGAAGCTACTGACTGAATGAAAGGAGCTGGCATCTCACTCTCTTTGAATCTTCTTTATCATGCTAAGAGGAGCAGGAAAAAGCAAAAAATTTCAGAATTGCACCTTGCAATGCGGAGAAATTACTGTTTGTGCATTTACAATATTCATTGATTTTTGCCATTGAAAAACATCATGTTATTCATATACCAGAAATGTTTGAAGCTACTGACTGAATGAAAGTAGCTGGCATCTCACTCTCTTTGAATCTTCTTTATCATGCTAAGAGGAGCAGGAAAAAGCAAAAAATTTCAGACTTGCACCTTGCAATGCGGAGAAATTACTGTTTGTGCATTTACAATATTCATTGATTTTTGCCATTGAAAAACATCATGTTATTCATATACCAGAAATGTTTGAAGCTACTGACTGAATGAAAGGAGCTGGCATCTCACTCTCTTTGAATCTTCTTTATCATGCTAAGAGGAGCAGGAAAAAGCAAAAAATTTCAGAATTGCACCTTGCAATGCGGAGAAATTACTGTTTGTGCATTTACAATATTCATTGATTTTTGCCATTGAAAAACGTCCAGAAATGATTGAAGCTACTGACTGAATGAAAGGAGCTGGCATCTCACTCTCTTTGAATCTTCTTTATCATGCTAAGAGGAGCAGGAAAAAGCAAAAAATTTCAGAATTGCACCTTGCAATGCGGAGAAATTACTGTTTGTGCATTTACAATATTCATTGATTTTTGCCCTTGAAAAACATGTTATTCATATACCAGAAATGTTTGAAGCTACTGACTGAATGAAAGGAGCTGGCACCTCACTCTCTTTGAATCTTCTTTATCATGCTAAGAGGAGCAGGAAAAAGCAAAAAATTTCAGAATTGCACCTTGCAATGTGGAGAAATTACTGTTTGTGCATTTACAATATTCATTGATTTTTACCATTGAAAAACGTCCAGAAATGATTGAAGCTACTGACTGAATGAAAGGAGCTGGCATCTCACTCTCTTTGAATCTTCTTTATCATGCTAAGAGGAGCAGGAAAAAGCAAAAAATTTCAGAATTGCACCTTGCAATGCGGAGAAATTACTGTTTGTGCATTTACAATATTCATTGATTTTTGCCATTGAAAAACATCATGTTATTCATATACCAGAAATGTTTGAAGCTACTGACTGAATGAAAGGAGCTGGCATCTCACTCTCTTTGAATCTTCTTTATCATGCTAAGAGGAGCAGGAAAAAGCAAAAAATTTCAGAATTGCACCTTGCAATGCGGAGAAATTACTGTTTGTGCATTTACAATATTCATTGATTTTTGCCATTGAAAAACATGTTATTCATATACCAGAAATGTTTGAAGCTACTGACTGAATGAAAGGAGCTGGCATCTCACTCTCTTTGAATCTTCTTTATCATGCTAAGAGGAGCAGGAAAAAGCAAAAAATTTCAGAATTGCACCTTGCAATGTGGAGAAATTACTGTTTGTGCATTTACAATATTCATTGATTTTTACCATTGAAAAACGTCCAGAAATGATTGAAGCTACTGACTGAATGAAAGTAGCTGGCATCTCACTCTCTTTGAATCTTCTTTATCATGCTAAGAGGAGCAGGAAAAAGCAAAAAAAATCAGAATTGCCCCTTGCAATGCGGAGAAATTACTGTTTGTGCATTTACAATATTCATTGATTTTTGCCATTGAAAAACGTCCAGAAATGATTGAAGCTACTGACTGAATGAAAGGAGCTGGCATCTCACTCTCTTTGAATCTTCTTTATCATGCTAAGAGGAGCAGGAAAAAGCAAAAAATTTCAGAATTGCACCTTGCAATGCGGAGAAATTACAGTTTGTGCATTTACAATATTCATTGATTTTTGCCATTGAAAAACATCCAGAAATGATTGAAGCTACTGACTGAATGAAAGGAGCTGGCATCTCACTCTCTTTGAATCTTCTTTATCATGCTAAGAGGAGCAGGAAAAAGCAAAAAATTTCAGAATTGCACCTTGCAATGCGGAGAAATTACTGTTTGTGCATTTACAATATTCATTGATTTTTGCCATTGAAAAACATCATGTTATTCATATACCAGAAATGTTTGAAGCTACTGACTGAATGAAAGGAGCTGGCATCTCAATCTCTTTGAATCTTCTTTATCATGCTAAGAGGAGCAGGAAAAAGCAAAAAATTTCAGAATTGCACCTTGCAATGTGGAGAAATTACTGTTTGTGCATTTACAATATTCATTGATTTTTACCATTGAAAAACGTCCAGAAATGATTGAAGCTACTGACTGAATGAAAGTAGCTGGCATCTCACTCTCTTTGAATCTTCTTTATCATGCTAAGAGGAGCAGGAAAAAGCAAAAAATTTCAGACTTGCACCTTGCAATGCGGAGAAATTACTGTTTGTGCATTTACAATATTCATTGATTTTTGCCATTGAAAAACATCATGTTATTCATATACCAGAAATGTTTGAAGCTACTGACTGAATGAAAGGAGCTGGCATCTCACTCTCTTTGAATCTTCTTTATCATGCTAAGAGGAGCAGGAAAAAGCAAAAAATTTCAGAATTGCACCTTGCAATGTGGAGAAATTACTGTTTGTGCATTTACAATATTCATTGATTTTTACCATTGAAAAACGTCCAGAAATGATTGAAGCTACTGACTGAATGAAAAGAGCTGGCATCTCACTCTCTTTGAATCTTCTTTATCATGCTAAGAGGAGCAGGAAAAAGCAAAAAATTTCAGAATTGCACCTTGCAATGCGGAGAAATTACTGTTTGTGCATTTACAATATTCATTGATTTTTGCCATTGAAAAACATCATGTTATTCATATACCAGAAATGTTTGAAGCTACTGACTGAATGAAAGGAGCTGGCATCTCACTCTCTTTGAATCTTCTTTATCATGCTAAGAGGAGCAGGAAAAAGCAAAAAATTTCAGAATTGCACCTTGCAATGCGGAGAAATTACTGTTTGTGCATTTACAATATTCATTGATTTTTGCCATTGAAAAACATCATGTTATTCATATACCAGAAATGTTTGAAGCTACTGACTGAATGAAAGGAGCTGGCATCTCACTCTCTTTGAATCTTCTTTATCATGCTAAGAGGAGCAGGAAAAAGCAAAAAATTTCAGAATTGCACCTTGCAATGTGGAGAAATTACTGTTTGTGCATTTACAATATTCATTGATTTTTACCATTGAAAAACGTCCAGAAATGATTGAAGCTACTGACTGAATGAAAGGAGCTGGCATCTCACTCTCTTTGAATCTTCTTTATCATGCTAAGAGGAGCAGGAAAAAGCAAAAAATTTCAGAATTGCACCTTGCAATGCGGAGAAATTACTGTTTGTGCATTTACAATATTCATTGATTTTTGCCATTGAAAAACATCATGTTATTCATATACCAGAAATGTTTGAAGCTACTGACTGAATGAAAGGAGCTGGCATCTCACTCTCTTTGAATCTTCTTTATCATGCTAAGAGGAGCAGGAAAAAGCAAAAAATTTCAGAATTGCACCTTGCAATGCGGAGAAATTACTGTTTGTGCATTTACAATATTCATTGATTTTTGCCATTGAAAAACATCATGTTATTCATATACCAGAAATGTTTGAAGCTACTGACTGAATGAAAGGAGCTGGCATCTCACTCTCTTTGAATCTTCTTTATCATGCTAAGAGGAGCAGGAAAAAGCAAAAAATTTCAGAATTGCACCTTGCAATGTGGAGAAATTACTGTTTGTGCATTTACAATATTCATTGATTTTTACCATTGAAAAACGTCCAGAAATGATTGAAGCTACTGACTGAATGAAAGTAGCTGGCATCTCACTCTCTTTGAATCTTCTTTATCATGCTAAGAGGAGCAGGAAAAAGCAAAAAATTTCAGACTTGCACCTTGCAATGCGGAGAAATTACTGTTTGTGCATTTACAATATTCATTGATTTTTGCCATTGAAAAACATCATGTTATTCATATACCAGAAATGTTTGAAGCTACTGACTGAATGAAAGGAGCTGGCATCTCACTCTCTTTGAATCTTCTTTATCATGCTAAGAGGAGCAGGAAAAAGCAAAAAATTTCAGAATTGCACCTTGCAATGCGGAGAAATTACTGTTTGTGCATTTACAATATTCATTGATTTTTGCCATTGAAAAACGTCCAGAAATGATTGAAGCTACTGACTGAATGAAAGGAGCTGGCATCTCACTCTCTTTGAATCTTCTTTATCATGCTAAGAGGAGCAGGAAAAAGCAAAAAATTTCAGAATTGCACCTTGCAATGCGGAGAAATTACTGTTTGTGCATTTACAATATTCATTGATTTTTGCCATTGAAAAACGTCCAGAAATGATTGAAGCTACTGACTGAATGAAAGGAGCTGGCATCTCACTCTCTTTGAATCTTCTTTATCATGCTAAGAGGAGCAGGAAAAAGCAAAAAATTTCAGAATTGCACCTTGCAATGCGGAGAAATTACTGTTTGTGCATTTACAATATTCATTGATTTTTGCCATTGAAAAACATGTTATTCATATACCAGAAATGTTTGAAGCTACTGACTGAATGAAAGGAGCTGGCACCTCACTCTCTTTGAATCTTCTTTATCATGCTAAGAGGAGCGGGAAAAAGCAAAAAATTTCAGAATTGCACCTTGCAATGCGGAGAAATTACTGTTTGTGCATTTACAATATTCATTGATTTTTGCCATTGAAAAACGTCCTGAAATGATTGAAGGTACTGACTGAATGAAAGGAGATGGCATCTCACTCTCTTTGAATCTTCTTTATCATGCTAAGAGGAGCAGGAAAAAGCAAAAAATTTCAGAATTGCACCTTGCAATGCGGAGAAATTACTGTTTGTGCATTTACAATATTCATTGATTTTTGCCATTGAAAAACGTCCAGAAATGATTGAAGCTACTGACTGAATGAAAGGAGCTGGCATCTCACTCTCTTTGAATCTTCTTTATCATGCTAAGAGGAGCAGGAAAAAGCAAAAAATTTCAGAATTGCACCTTGCAATGCGGAGAAATTACAGTTTGTGCATTTACAATATTCATTGATTTTTGCCATTGAAAAACATCCAGAAATGATTGAAGCTACTGACTGAATGAAAGGAGCTGGCATCTCACTCTCTTTGAATCTTCTTTATCATGCTAAGAGGAGCAGGAAAAAGCAAAAAATTTCAGAATTGCACCTTGCAATGCGGAGAAATTACTGTTTGTGCATTTATAATATTCATTGATTTTTGCCATTGAAAAACATCATGTTATTCATATACCAGAAATGTTTGAAGCTACTGACTGAATGAAAGGAGCTGGCATCTCACTCTCTTTGAATCTTCTTTATCATGCTAAGAGGAGCAGGAAAAAGCAAAAAATTTCAGAATTGCACCTTGCAATGTGGAGAAATTACTGTTTGTGCATTTACAATATTCATTGATTTTTACCATTGAAAAACGTCCAGAAATGATTGAAGCTACTGACTGAATGAAAGTAGCTGGCATCTCACTCTCTTTGAATCTTCTTTATCATGCTAAGAGGAGCAGGAAAAAGCAAAAAATTTCAGACTTGCACCTTGCAATGCGGAGAAATTACTGTTTGTGCATTTACAATATTCATTGATTTTTGCCATTGAAAAACATCATGTTATTCATATACCAGAAATGTTTGAAGCTACTGACTGAATGAAAGGAGCTGGCATCTCACTCTCTTTGAATCTTCTTTATCATGCTAAGAGGAGCAGGAAAAAGCAAAAAATTCCAGAATTGCACCTTGCAATGCGGAGAAATTACTGTTTGTGCATTTACAATATTCATTGATTTTTGCCATTGAAAAACATCATGTTATTCATATACCAGAAATGTTTGAAGCTACTGACTGAATGAAAGGAGCTGGCATCTCACTCTCTTTGAATCTTCTTTATCATGCTAAGAGGAGCAGGAAAAAGCAAAAAATGTCAGAATTGCACCTTGCAATGTGGAGAAATTACTGTTTGTGCATTTACAATATTCATTGATTTTTACCATTGAAAAACGTCCAGAAATGATTGAAGCTACTGACTGAATGAAAGTAGCTGGCATCTCACTCTCTTTGAATCTTCTTTATCATGCTAAGAGGAGCAGGAAAAAGCAAAAAATTTCAGAATTGCACCTTGCAATGCGGAGAAATTACTGTTTGTGCATTTACAATATTCATTGATTTTTGCCATTGAAAAACATCATGTTATTCATATACCAGAAATGTTTGAAGCTACTGACTGAATGAAAGGAGCTGGCATCTCACTCTCTTTGAATCTTCTTTATCATGCTAAGAGGAGCAGGAAAAAGCAAAAAATTTCAGAATTGCACCTTGCAATGCGGAGAAATTACTGTTTGTGCATTTACAATATTCATTGATTTTTGCCATTGAAAAACGTCCAGAAATGATTGAAGCTACTGACTGAATGAAAGGAGCTGGCATCTCACTCTCTTTGAATCTTCTTTATCATGCTAAGAGGAGCAGGAAAAAGCAAAAAATTTCAGAATTGCACCTTGCAATGCGGAGAAATTACTGTTTGTGCATTTACAATATTCATTGATTTTTGCCATTGAAAAACGTCCAGAAATGATTGAAGCTACTGACTGAATGAAAGGAGCTGGCATCTCACTCTCTTTGAATCTTCTTTATCATGCTAAGAGGAGCAGGAAAAAGCAAAAAATTTCAGAATTGCACCTTGTAATGCGGAGAAATTACAGTTTGTGCATTTACAATATTCATTGATTTTTGCCATTGAAAAACATCCAGAAATGATTGAAGCTACTGACTGAATGAAAGGAGCTGGCATCTCACTCTCTTTGAATCTTCTTTATCATGCTAAGAGGAGCAGGAAAAAGCAAAAAATTTCAGACTTGCACCTTGCAATGCGGAGAAATTACTGTTTGTGCATTTACAATATTCATTGATTTTTGCCATTGAAAAACATCATGTTATTCATATACCAGAAATGTTTGAAGCTACTGACTGAATGAAAGGAGCTGGCATCTCACTCTCTTTGAATCTTCTTTATCATGCTAAGAGGAGCAGGAAAAAGCAAAAAATTTCAGAATTGCACCTTGCAATGCGGAGAAATTACTGTTTGTGCATTTACAATATTCATTGATTTTTGCCATTGAAAAACGTCCAGAAATGATTGAAGCTACTGACTGAATGAAAGGAGCTGGCATCTCACTCTCTTTGAATCTTCTTTATCATGCTAAGAGGAGCAGGAAAAAGCAAAAAATTTCAGAATTGCACCTTGCAATGCGGAGAAATTACTGTTTGTGCATTTACAATATTCATTGATTTTTGCCATTGAAAAACATCATGTTATTCATATACCAGAAATGTTTGAAGCTACTGACTGAATGAAAGGAGCTGGCATCTCACTCTCTTTGAATCTTCTTTATCATGCTAAGAGGAGCAGGAAAAAGCAAAAAATTTCAGAATTGCACCTTGCAATGCGGAGAAATTACTGTTTGTGCATTTACAATATTCATTGATTTTTGCCATTGAAAAACGTCCAGAAATGATTGAAGCTACTGACTGAATGAAAGGAGCTGGCATCTCACTCTCTTTGAATCTTCTTTATCATGCTAAGAGGAGCAGGAAAAAGCAAAAAATTTCAGAATTGCACCTTGCAATGCGGAGAAATTACTGTTTGTGCATTTACAATATTCATTGATTTTTGCCATTGAAAAACGTCCAGAAATGATTGAAGCTACTGACTGAATGAAAGGAGCTGGCATCTCACTCTCTTTGAATCTTCTTTATCATGCTAAGAGGAGCAGGAAAAAGCAAAAAATTTCAGAATTGCATCTTGCAGTGCGGAGAAATTACAGTTTGTGCATTTACAATATTCATTGATTTTTGCCATTGAAAAACATCCAGAAATGATTGAAGCTACTGACTGAATGAAAGGAGCTGGCATCTCACTCTCTTTGAATCTTCTTTATCATGCTAAGAGGAGCAGGAAAAAGCAAAAAATTTCAGAATTGCACCTTGCAATGCGGAGAAATTACTGTTTGTGCATTTACAATATTCATTGATTTTTGCCATTGAAAAACATCATGTTATTCATATACCAGAAATGTTTGAAGCTACTGACTGAATGAAAGGAGCTGGCATCTCACTCTCTTTGAATCTTCTTTATCATGCTAAGAGGAGCAGGAAAAAGCAAAAAATTTCAGAATTGCACCTTGCAATGTGGAGAAATTACTGTTTGTGCATTTACAATATTCATTGATTTTTACCATTGAAAAACGTCCAGAAATGATTGAAGCTACTGACTGAATGAAAGTAGCTGGCATCTCACTCTCTTTGAATCTTCTTTATCATGCTAAGAGGAGCAGGAAAAAGCAAAAAATTTCAGACTTGCACCTTGCAATGCGGAGAAATTACTGTTTGTGCATTTACAATATTCATTGATTTTTGCCATTGAAAAACATCATGTTATTCATATACCAGAAATGTTTGAAGCTACTGACTGAATGAAAGGAGCTGGCATCTCACTCTCTTTGAATCTTCTTTATCATGCTAAGAGGAGCAGGAAAAAGCAAAAAATTTCAGAATTGCACCTTGCAATGCGGAGAAATTACTGTTTGTGCATTTACAATATTCATTGATTTTTGCCACTGAAAAACGTCCAGAAATGATTGAAGCTACTGACTGAATGAAAGGAGCTGGCATCTCACTCTCTTTGAATCTTCTTTATCATGCTAAGAGGAGCAGGAAAAAGCAAAAAATTTCAGAATTGCACCTTGCAATGCGGAGAAATTATTGTTTGTGCATTTACAATATTCATTGATTTTTGCCATTGAAAAACATCATGTTATTCATATACCAGAAATGTTTGAAGCTACTGACTGAATGAAAGGAGCTGGCATCTCACTCTCTTTGAATCTTCTTTATCATGCTAAGAGGAGCAGGAAAAAGCAAAAAATTTCAGAATTGCACCTTGCAATGCGGAGAAATTACTGTTTGTGCATTTATAATATTCAATGATTTTTGCCATTGAAAAACATCCAGAAATGATTGAAGCTACTGACTGAACGAAAGGAGCTGGCATCTCACTCTCTTTGAATCTTCTTTATCATGCTAAGAGGAGCAGGAAAAAGCAAAAAATTTCAGAATTGCACCTTGCAATGCGGAGAAATTACTGTTTGTGCATTTACAATATTCATTGATTTTTGCCATTGAAAAACATCATGTTATTCATATACCAGAAATGTTTGAAGCTACTGACTGAATGAAAGGAGCTGGCATCTCACTCTCTTTGAATCTTCTTTATCATGCTAAGAGGAGCAGGAAAAAGCAAAAAATTTCAGAATTGCACCTTGCAATGCGGAGAAATTACTGTTTGTGCATTTACAATATTCATTGATTTTTGCCATTGAAAAACGTCCAGAAATGATTGAAGCTACTGACTGAATGAAAGGAGCTGGCATCTCACTCTCTTTGAATCTTCTTTATCATGCTAAGAGGAGCAGGAAAAAGCAAAAAATTTCAGAATTGCACCTTGCAATGCGGAGAAATTACTGTTTGTGCATTTACAATATTCATTGATTTTTGCCATTGAAAAACGTCCAGAAATGATTGAAGCTACTGACTAAATGAAAGGAGCTGGCATCTCACTCTCTTTGAATCTTGTTTATCATGCTAAGAGGAGCAGGAAAAAGCAAAAAATTTCAGAATTGCACCTTGCAATGCGGAGAAATTACTGTTTGTGCATTTACAATATTCATTGATTTTTGCCATTGAAAAACGTCCAGAAATGATTGAAGCTACTGACTGAATGAAAGGAGCTGGCATCTCACTCTCTTTGAATCTTCTTTATCATGCTAAGAGGAGCAGGAAAAAGCAAAAAATTTCAGAATTGCACCTTGCAATGCGGAGAAATTACAGTTTGTGCATTTACAATATTCATTGATTTTTGCCATTGAAAAACATCCAGAAATGATTGAAGCTACTGACTGAATGAAAGGAGCTGGCATCTCACTCTCTTTGAATCTTCTTTATCATGCTAAGAGGAGCAGGAAAAAGCAAAAAATTTCAGAATTGCACCTTGCAATGCGGAGAAATTACTGTTTGTGCATTTACAATATTCATTGATTTTTGCCATTGAAAAACATCATGTTATTCATATACTAGAAATGTTTGAAGCTACTGACTGAATGAAAGGAGCTGGCATCTCACTCTCTTTGAATCTTCTTTATCATGCTAAGAGGAGCAGGAAAAAGCAAAAAATTTCAGAATTGCACCTTGCAATGTGGAGAAATTACTGTTTGTGCATTTACAATATTCATTGATTTTTACCATTGAAAAACGTCCAGAAATGATTGAAGCTACTGACTGAATGAAAGTAGCTGGCATCTCACTCTCTTTGAATCTTCTTTATCATGCTAAGAGGAGCAGGAAAAAGCAAAAAATTTCAGACTTGCACCTTGCAATGCGGAGAAATTACTGTTTGTGCATTTACAATATTCATTGATTTTTGCCATTGAAAAACATCATGTTATTCATATACCAGAAATGTTTGAAGCTACTGACTGAATGAAAGGAGCTGGCATCTCACTCTCTTTGAATCTTCTTTATCATGCTAAGAGGAGCAGGAAAAAGCAAAAAATTTCAGAATTGCACCTTGCAATGCGGAGAAATTACTGTTTGTGCATTTACAATATTCATTGATTTTTGCCATTGAAAAACATCATGTTATTCATATACCAGAAATGTTTGAAGCTACTGACTGAATGAAAGGAGCTGGCATCTCACTCTCTTTGAATCTTCTTTATCATGCTAAGAGGAGCAGGAAAAAGCAAAAAATTTCAGAATTGCACCTTGCAATGTGGAGAAATTACTGTTTGTGCATTTACAATATTCATTGATTTTTACCATTGAAAAACGTCCAGAAATGATTGAAGCTACTGACTGAATGAAAGTAGCTGGCATCTCACTCTCTTTGAATCTTCTTTATCATGCTAAGAGGAGCAGGAAAAAGCAAAAAATTTCAGACTTGCACCTTGCAATGCGGAGAAATTACTGTTTGTGCATTTACAATATTCATTGATTTTTGCCATTGAAAAACATCATGTTATTCATATACCAGAAATGTTTGAAGCTACTGACTGAATGAAAGGAGCTGGCATCTCACTCTCTTTGAATCTTCTTTATCATGCTAAGAGGAGCAGGAAAAAGCAAAAAATTTCAGAATTGCACCTTGCAATGCGGAGAAATTACTGTTTGTGCATTTACAATATTCATTGATTTTTGCCATTGAAAAACATCATGTTATTCATATACCAGAAATGTTTGAAGCTACTGACTGAATGAAAGGAGCTGGCATCTCACTCTCTTTGAATCTTGTTTATCATGCTAAGAGGAGCAGGAAAAAGCAAAACATTTCAGAATTGCACCTTGCAATGCGGAGAAATTACTGTTTGTGCATTTACAATATTCATTGATTTTTGCCATTGAAAAACGTCCAGAAATGATTGAAGCTACTGACTGAATGAAAGGAGCTGGCATCTCACTCTCTTTGAATCTTCTTTATCATGCTAAGAGGAGCAGGAAAAAGCAAAAAATTTCAGAATTGCACCTTGCAATGCGGAGAAATTACAGTTTGTGCATTTACAATATTCATTGATTTTTGCCATTGAAAAACATCCAGAAATGATTGAAGCTACTGACTGAATGAAAGGAGCTGGCATCTCACTCTCTTTGAATCTTCTTTATCATGCTAAGAGGAGCAGGAAAAAGCAAAAAATTTCCGAATTGCACCTTGCAATGCGGAGAAATTACTGTTTGTGCATTTACAATATTCATTGATTTTTGCCATTGAAAAACATCATGTTATTCATATACCAGAAATGTTTGAAGCTACTGACTGAATGAAAGGAGCTGGCATCGCACTCTCTTTGAATCTTCTTTATCATGCTAAGAGGAGCAGGAAAAAGCAAAAAATTTCAGAATTGCACCTTGCAATGTGGAGAAATTACTGTTTGTGCATTTACAATATTCATTGATTTTTACCATTGAAAAACGTCCAGAAATGATTGAAGCTACTGACTGAATGAAAGGAGCTGGCATCTCACTCTCTTTGAATCTTCTTTATCATGCTAAGAGGAGCAGGAAAAAGCAAAAAATTTCAGAATTGCACCTTGCAATGCGGAGAAATTACTGTTTGTGCATTTACAATATTCATTGATTTTTGCCATTGAAAAACATCATGTTATTCATATACCAGAAATGTTTGAAGCTACTGACTGAATGAAAGGAGCTGGCATCTCACTCTCTTTGAATCTTCTTTATCATGCTAAGAGGAGCAGGAAAAAGCAAAAAATTTCAGAATTGCACCTTGCAATGCGGAGAAATTACTGTTTGTGCATTTACAATATTCATTGATTTTTGCCATTGAAAAACATCATGTTATTCATATACCAGAAATGTTTGAAGCTACTGACTGAATGAAAGGAGCTGGCATCTCACTCTCTTTGAATCTTCTTTATCATGCTAAGAGGAGCAGGAAAAAGCAAAAAATTTCAGAATTGCACCTTGCAATGTGGAGAAATTACTGTTTGTGCATTTACAATATTCATTGATTTTTACCATTGAAAAACGTCCAGAAATGATTGAAGCTACTGACTGAATGAAAGTAGCTGGCATCTCACTCTCTTTGAATCTTCTTTATCATGCTAAGAGGAGCAGGAAAAAGCAAAAAATTTCAGACTTGCACCTTGCAATGCGGAGAAATTACTGTTTGTGCATTTACAATATTCATTGATTTTTGCCATTGAAAAACATCATGTTATTCATATACCAGAAATGTTTGAAGCTACTGACTGAATGAAAGGAGCTGGCATCTCACTCTCTTTGAATCTTCTTTATCATGCTAAGAGGAGCAGGAAAAAGCAAAAAATTTCAGAATTGCACCTTGCAATGCGGAGAAATTACTGTTTGTGCATTTACAATATTCATTGATTTTTGCCATTGAAAAACGTCCAGAAATGATTGAAGCTACTGACTGAATGAAAGGAGCTGGCATCTCACTCTCTTTGAATCTTCTTTATCATGCTAAGAGGAGCAGGAAAAAGCAAAAAATTTCAGAATTGCACCTTGCAATGCGGAGAAATTACTGTTTGTGCATTTACAATATTCATTGATTTTTGCCATTGAAAAACGTCCAGAAATGATTGAAGCTACTGACTGAATGAAAGGAGCTGGCATCTCACTCTCTTTGAATCTTCTTTATCATGCTAAGAGGAGCAGGAAAAAGCAAAAAATTTCAGAATTGCACCTTGCAATGCGGAGAAATTACTGTTTGTGCATTTACAATATTCATTGATTTTTGCCATTGAAAAACATGTTATTCATATACCAGAAATGTTTGAAGCTACTGACTGAATGAAAGGAGCTGGCACCTCACTCTCTTTGAATCTTCTTTATCATGCTAAGAGGAGCGGGAAAAAGCAAAAAATTTCAGAATTGCACCTTGCAATGCGGAGAAATTACTGTTTGTGCATTTACAATATTCATTGATTTTTGCCATTGAAAAACGTCCTGAAATGATTGAAGGTACTGACTGAATGAAAGGAGATGGCATCTCACTCTCTTTGAATCTTCTTTATCATGCTAAGAGGAGCAGGAAAAAGCAAAAAATTTCAGAATTGCACCTTGCAATGCGGAGAAATTACTGTTTGTGCATTTACAATATTCATTGATTTTTGCCATTGAAAAACGTCCAGAAATGATTGAAGCTACTGACTGAATGAAAGGAGCTGGCATCTCACTCTCTTTGAATCTTCTTTATCATGCTAAGAGGAGCAGGAAAAAGCAAAAAATTTCAGAATTGCACCTTGCAATGCGGAGAAATTACAGTTTGTGCATTTACAATATTCATTGATTTTTGCCATTGAAAAACATCCAGAAATGATTGAAGCTACTGACTGAATGAAAGGAGCTGGCATCTCACTCTCTTTGAATCTTCTTTATCATGCTAAGAGGAGCAGGAAAAAGCAAAAAATTTCAGAATTGCACCTTGCAATGCGGAGAAATTACTGTTTGTGCATTTATAATATTCATTGATTTTTGCCATTGAAAAACATCATGTTATTCATATACCAGAAATGTTTGAAGCTACTGACTGAATGAAAGGAGCTGGCATCTCACTCTCTTTGAATCTTCTTTATCATGCTAAGAGGAGCAGGAAAAAGCAAAAAATTTCAGAATTGCACCTTGCAATGTGGAGAAATTACTGTTTGTGCATTTACAATATTCATTGATTTTTACCATTGAAAAACGTCCAGAAATGATTGAAGCTACTGACTGAATGAAAGTAGCTGGCATCTCACTCTCTTTGAATCTTCTTTATCATGCTAAGAGGAGCAGGAAAAAGCAAAAAATTTCAGACTTGCACCTTGCAATGCGGAGAAATTACTGTTTGTGCATTTACAATATTCATTGATTTTTGCATTGAAAAACATCATGTTATTCATATACCAGAAATGTTTGAAGCTACTGACAATGAAAGGAGCTGGCATCTCACTCTCTTTGAATCTTCTTTATCATGCTAAGAGGAGCAGGAAAAGCAAAAAATTTCAGAATTGCACCTTGCAATGCGGAGAAATTACTGTTTGTGCATTTACAATATTCATTGATTTTTGCCATTGAAAACATCATGTTATTCAGAATGTTATACGAAATGTTAGCTACTGACTGAATGAAAGGAGCTGGCATCTCACTCTCTTTGAATCTTCTTTATCATGCTAAGAGGAGCAGGAAAAAGCAAAAAATGTCAGAATTGCACCTTGCAATGTGGAGAAATTACTGTTTGTGCATTTACAATATTCATTGATTTTTACCATTGAAAAACGTCCAGAAATGATTGAAGCTACTGACTGAATGAAGTAGCTGGCATCTCACTCTCTTTGAATCTTCTTTATCATGCTAAGAGGAGCAGGAAAAAGCAAAAATTTCAGACTTGCACCTTGCAATGCGGAGAAATTACTGTTTGTGCATTTACAATATTCATTGATTTTTGCCATTGAAAAACATCATGTTATTCATATACCAGAAATGTTTGAAGCTACTGACTGAATGAAAGGAGCTGGCATCTCACTCTCTTTGAATCTTCTTTATCATGCTAAGAGGAGCAGGAAAAAGCAAAAAATTTCAGAATTGCACCTTGCAATGCGGAGAAATTACTGTTTGTGCATTTACAATATTCATTGATTTTTGCCATTGAAAAACGTCCAGAAATGATTGAAGCTACTGACTGAATGAAAGGAGCTGGCATCTCACTCTCTTTGAATCTTCTTTATCATGCTAAGAGGAGCAGGAAAAAGCAAAAAATTTCAGAATTGCACCTTGCAATGCGGAGAAATTACTGTTTGTGCATTTACAATATTCATTGATTTTTGCCATTGAAAAACATCATGTTATTCATATACCAGAAATGTTTGAAGCTACTGACTGAATGAAAGGAGCTGCTTCTCACTCTCTTTGA